>NC_088215.1:15226327-15361327 GCF_036934945.1 Oncorhynchus masou masou
TTGTGTCTGCGAGGGATCAGTTGCCTTCAAACAAATATTGTTTTTGTGAAACCCTGCTGTCACATATTACAGTTGGGATTTGGGGAGATTTTTTTCTCTTCAGCTAGACATGGAGATGGGGAGGCCATGTTGTCGAGATGACTTGTCTTTGATGTTTTACTCAGAGATCAAAATGGTGTTTAGTCAAGTCAAAGTGTTTCTTATGAAGTCAAAGATGTTAGGGATGTCTTTAATTGGAGAGAGAGGGAGAGGGAGAGAGAGAGAGAGAGAGAGAGAAGAGTAGAAATAGACAGCGAGACAGACAGAAGAAGGAGTGAGAGAGAAGGATGGGGTTAATGAACTCTCAACCTCATCTCTCATTTATTCCCTCTCTTAATCTTGTCTCAGCATGAGGCCGGACATTCCATCAAAATCCAGAATGTTCCAGAATATTTTAACTAATATTTTGAACCCCAATTGTATACTGACAATTTAGGGATATGCATGTATTTTAATAATCGGACATGAAAACCATCAAAAAGATGTATAAGGCGTAACGCTAGGGGGGAGAGACACCCCATCATGGACACAATGTACCTAATACAGCTCCCCTCTCTCTGCAGAGAGCAGCAGCAGCAGCAACACATGTAAACTACCTTTCTACTTGTATTGAGCATGAGAGTCATCTGCCGGGACGCTGTCACCTCTTCTGCAGGTCATCAGTCTTAATGCTGCATCTGGGTGTGTGTGATGGGTTTCAGAGTGTCTGCGTGTTTCAGGGTGTGTGTGTGTGTGTGTGTGTGTGTGTGTGTGTGTGTGTGTGTGTGTGTGTGGCGAGGGGAAAGCGATTCAGGGCCGATATATATGAAGCAGGAGCTCATACATAAACATAGCGCCAAGGCCTCGGGGCCAGGCAATCTAGGAGGCAAATTGCTCACCAGCCATGGAGGCCGCCTTGCTTATTATGCATGGAATACTGTGCTTTAAAGCCACTCCTAAAATGGGTGCCTGGTGGACTGACACTGCTAGCAGTGTTACTGAATAAGGACACTATGTGAGGATGTACCTTTGTGATGACGTTTCTGCTGGGAAATATGATATGGCCGCGGTGGAACATCACTTCATGTGAGTCGTCTGAGGTATTGTAGTGTACGGTCGGTCATGAGCGAAGACATAAAGGCTTTGTCATGATATAGAGTCCTGGGATCGTGCAATGTGTGTGTGCCTTGCTTTTTTGAGATCCTGAGTGGGAAGGTATGTAAATGCGTCAACTGTGTTTGGTCTGTGATTTGACCACGGAGCTGTTCTCGAACACACTGGGTCACACTTTATTTGGAGAGTCCTGATAGTCCATCTGCAGATGGTCTATAGATAGTCATACTATCAACAAACTATCTGTTGATAAACAACTGCTTAGTACGGTTACGGTTAGGGGTAAGGGTTATGTTTAGGGCTAGGATAGGGGTTAAGGTTAGGGCTAGGATAAGGGCTATGACAAGGGTTAGGGTTAGGGCTAGGATAAGGGCTATGACAAGGGTTAGGGCTAGGGTAAGGGTTGGGTTGGGTTTAGGGCTAGGATAAGGGTTAAGGTTAGGGCTAGGGTAAGGGTTAAGGTTAGGACTAGGGAAAGGGTTGGGTTTAGGGCTAGGGTAAGGGCTAGGATAAGGGCTATGACAAGGGTTAGGGCTAGGATAAGGGCTATGACAAGGGTTAGGGCTAGGGTAAGGGTTGGGTTGGGTTTAGGGCTAGGATAAGGGTTAAGGTTAGGGCTAGGGTAAGGGTTAAGGTTAGGACTAGGGTAAGGGTTGGGTTCAGGATAAGGGTTAAGGTTAGGGCTAGGATAAGGGCTATGACAAGGGTTAGGGTTAGGGTAAGGGTTGGGTTGGGTTTAGGGCTAGGATAAGGGTTAAGGTTAGGGCTAGGGTCAGGGTTAAGGTTAGGACTAGGGTAATGGTTGGGTTCAGGATAAGGGTTAAGGTTAGGGTAAGGGTAAGGGTTGGGTTTAGGGCTAGGATAAGGGTTAAGGTTAGGGCTAGGGTAAGGGTTAAGGTTAGGACTAGGGTAAGGGTTGGGTTCAGGATAAGGGTTAAGGTTAGGGCTAGGGTAAGGGTTGGGTTTAGGGCTAGGATAAGGGTTGGGTTTAGGGCTAGGATAGGGGTTAAGGTTAGGGCTAGGATAAGGGTTGGGTTTAGTGCTAGGATAAGGGTTAAGGTTAGGGCTAGGGTAAGGGTTGGGTTTAGGGCTAGGACAAGGGTTAAGGTTAGGCCTAGGGTAAGGGCTAGGTTTAGGGCTAGGATAAGGGTTAAGGTTAGGTTTAGGGTAAGGCCTAGGTTTAGGGCTTGGGTAAGGGTTAAGGTTAGGGCTAGGATAGGGTTAAGGTTAGAGCTAAGGTAAGGGTAAGGGTTAAGGTTAGGGCTAGGATAAGGGTAAGGGTTAAGGTTAGGACTAGGGTAAGGGTAAGGTTAGGGCTAGGATAAGGGTAAGGGTTAAGGTTAGGGCTAGGGTAAGGGTAAGGGTTAAGGTTAGGACTAGGGTAAGGGTAAGGGTTAAGGTTAGGGCTAGGATAAGGGTTAAGGTTAGGACTAGGTTAAGGGTTAAGGTTAGGGCTAGGGTAAGGCTAAGGGTTAAGGTTAGGACTAGGGTAAGGGTTAAGGTTAGGGCTAGGGCTAGGGTAAGGCAAAGGGTTAAGGTTAGGGCTAGGGTAAGGCTAAGGGTTAAGGTTAGGGCTAGGATAAGGGTTAAGGTTAGGGCTAGGGTAAGGCTAAGGGTTAAGGTTAGGACTAGGGTAAGGGTTAAGGTTAGGGCTAGGGTAAGGCAAAGGGTTAAGGTTAGGGCTAGGGTAAGGCTAAGGGTTAAGGTTAGGGCTAGGATAAGGGTTAAGGTTAGGGCTAGGGTAAGGCTAAGGGTTAAGGTTAGGACTAGGGTAAGGGTTAAGGTTAGGGCTAGGGTAAGGCTAAGGGTTAAGGTTAGGGCTAGGATAAGGGTTAAGGTTAGGGCTAGGGTAAGGCTAAGGGTTAAGGTTAGGGCTAGGATAAGGGTTAAGGTTAGGGCTAGGGTAAGGATAAGGGTTAAGGTTAGGGCTAGGGTAAGGCTAAGGGTTAAGGTTAGGGCTAGGATAAGGGTTAAGGTTAGGACTAGGGTAAGGGTTAAGGTTAGGGCTAGGGTAAGGCTAAGGGTTAAGGTTAGGACTAGGGTAAGGGTTAAGGTTAGGGCTAGGGTAAGGCAAAGGGTTAAGGTTAGGGCTAGGGTAAGGCTAAGGGTTAAGGTTAGGGCTAGGATAAGGGTTAAGGTTAGGGCTAGGGTAAGGCTAAGGGTTAAGGTTAGGACTAGGGTAAGGGTTAAGGTTAGGGCTAGGGTAAGGCAAAGGGTTAAGGTTAGGGCTAGGGTAAGGCTAAGGGTTAAGGTTAGGGCTAGGTTAAGGGTTAAGGTTAGGGCTAGGGTAAGGGTTAAGGTTAGGGCTAGGGTAAGGCTAAGGGTTAAGGTTAGGGCTAGGATCAGGGTTAAGGTTAGGGCTAGGGTAAGGCTAAGGGTTAAGGTTAGGGCTAGGATAAGGGTTAAGGTTAGGGCTAGGGTAAGGGTAAGGGTTAAGGTTAGGGCTAGGGTAAGGCTAAGGGTTAAGGTTAGGGCTAGGGTAAGGCTAAGGGTTAAGGTTAGGGCTAGGGTAAGGCTAAGGGTTAAGGTTAGGGCTAGGATAAGGCTAAGGGTTAAGGTTAGGGCTAGGATAAGGGTAAGGGTTAAGGTTAGGGCTAGGGTAAGGCTAAGGGTTAAGGTTAGGGCTAGGGTAAGGCTAAGGGTTAAGGTTAGGGCTAGGGTAAGGCTAAGGGTTAAGGTTAGGGCTAGGATAAGGCTAAGGGTTAAGGTTAGGGCTAGGATAAGGCTAAGGGTTAAGGTTAGGGCTAGGTTAAGGGTTAAGGTTAGGGTTAGGATAAGGCTAAGGGTTAAGGTTAGGGTTAGTAGATAGTTGAAATGTTACTGATAGTCTGTAAATAGTCTGTAGAGCATCAACAGATGGACTATCCAAATAAAGTGTTACCCCACAAAGTGTTATTCCAGTATCTGATTTGCTTAACATCTAGACGATTCAAGAATTGTACTGTATTTCAAAAAACACTCATGGAACTAATAATCTCATTGTAAGCATTGACCTTCACTAAACTATTGATTGTAGAATTGCAAATGATCGTTATCAATGCAGCGGGATGGAAGTAACATCATTCAACAACCAGTCCAGAAAACAACACCCACAGCATCTCTACATACCCTGCATTGACAAACCCCCGGGCCCAGGGGGAACTATATTCAACCCTGAGGTTCAAGTTCAAGTTCAAAGTCATGGAACGGAGGCGCCGGGAACAAGGAATTGCCACCCACGAGGGGGCTATTCAACCTGTTTTTTTTTTTTACCAGCATGAGGGAGGAACAGTGGATAGACAGACAGTAGCCTGTGTCACATTACAAAACACCCCAGAGGATCTCTCTCTCTCTCACCCCCTCCCTCCCCTTCCCCTCTCTCTCTCTCTCTCTCTCTCTCTCTCTCTCTCTCTCTCTCTCTCTCTCACCCCCTCCCCTTCCTCTCTCTCTCTCTCTCTCTCTCTCTCTCTCTCTCTCTCTCTCTCTCTCTCTCTCACCTCTCTCTCTCACCCCTCTCTCTCCCTCTCACCCCTCTCTCTCTCCCAACCCCCATCTCTCTCTCTTTCTTTCTCTCTCTCTCTCCCTCTCTCTCTCTCTCTCTCTCTCTCTCTCTCTCTCAGCCCCCCCCCTCTCTCTCACCCCCCCTCCCTTTCTCTCTCTCACCCCACCCTCTCTCTCTCTCACCCCCCTCTCTCTCACCCCCTCTCCCCCCCCCCCTCTCTCACCCCCCCTCTCTCTCTTTCTCTTTCTCTCTCTCTCTTGCTTGCTCTCTCCCAGGCTATAATTATGCTAACAGTATGTACATAGCTGCGTCTCTCTCCCTCAGAGCGTTATTGAACGCTACTCAGGTTCCCTTATGCCTTTTCTCCCCCTGTAACAGTATTAGGAATCCCACTGGAAGAGGGACGGGCGGCGAGCCGGGCGTAAAAAGGGGACGGGATAGAGAGATAGCGCGGGGTGGCAAATGCAACATGACCAGCGTGCTCCTCTGTCACGGTGCGGTGGCGGTGGCCATTGTCTGGCCAGGAGAAAAGAAGGGGCAGCCGGAGGAGACGAAGAACAGTAATGGAGAGACCAAGAATGGGCTGTGCATATTAAACGACAAGCCGGCCCATTCAGAGAGGATAGACAGACCTGGTGATGAGGGAGGGAAATGGAGGGAAAATAGGATGAGATAAAGGGGGAGTTAAAGAGAGAGGAAGAGAGGGGGATGAAGAGAGCTCTGAATGAAAGAAGTAATTAACGAGAAAGAACGAGAGAGGCCGCAAAGAAATAGAAATGCAGAAGAAAGAGAGCGAAGGAGAGATGTTTTTGCATTCCATTCAAAAACGACAGCAGAACATTGTTGGGGCTGAAGTCAAATGTCAAATGGTCTTAAAAAAATCATGAAGCGTTTGATCAGACACAACTAGAAAGAATCCTTTTCAAGCTATATAGTAACACAGCCTACTTCTCCCCACAATTCATGCACAGCTACAGAACTGTCAGTCTCAGATCCCAAAAGCAGAGCACTATCCACGGGAGGCTCGTGGCACCTTAATTGGGGAGGACGGGCTTGTGGTAATGGCTGGAGCGGAATAGGTGGAATTGTATCAAATACATCAAACATGTGGTTTCACATGGCAGGTAGCCTAGCGATTAACAGTGTGGGCCATTAACTGAGAGGTCGCTGGTTTGAATCCCTGAGCCGGCAAGGTGGAAAAATCTGCCGTTCAGCCCTTGAGCAAAGCAGTTTACCCCACAACAACACCGGCAGCCCCTGCAACTCTCTGATTCAGAGGGATTGGGTTAAATGTGGAAGACACATTTTGGTTGAATGCATTCAGTTGCCCAACTGACTAGGTATCACTTTTCCTTCCATGTGTTTGAGGCCGTTCCATTCACGCCGTTCCAGACATTATTATGAGCCGTCCTCCCCTCAGCAGCCTCCTGTGGTACTATCACTATCATAAAGCAACTATAGAGGAGTATCAGTGTCAAGTTTCAGCTCTGGGCCTGAGAGGTGTCAACAGATGTGGTCTGGGTGTGTGAGCCATCAGCCATCTCTCTCTGGTTCACAGCTATCATATGTGCTGCTGTCGTTCCCATCCCGGGCGACTGTGCAGTGTGGTCACCATCTGTCCCTGTGTCACACCGAGGCAGTTCTCGCTGTTCTCTCTCTCTCTCTCTCTCTCTCTCTCTCTCTCTCTCTCTCTTTTCCTCTGTTTCTCTCTCTCACTCACACTTTCTTTCTCTCTCTTCCTCTCACTCCCTCTCCCAATCTTTCCTTTCCCTCTCTCTCTCTCTCTCTCTCTCTCTCTCTCTCTCTGCCTCTCACTCCCTCTCTCACCATCTCTCTTTCTCTCCCATCTCACTCTCACTCTGTCCCCCACCTCTCTCCCTATCTTTCATTTCCCTCTCTCCTTCTCTCTCTCTCTCTCTCCCTCCTTCTCGCCCTCTCTCTCTCTTTATCTCTTAATTCTCCCTTTCTTTTTTTCTCTCTCTCTCTCTCGCTCTCTCTCTCTCTCTCTCTCTATCTCTTTATCTCTTAATTCTCCCTTTCTTTTCCTCTCTCTCTCTCTCTCTCTCGCTCTCTCTCTCTCTCTATCTCTTTATCTCTTAATTCTCTCTTTCTTTTCCTCTCTCTCTCTCTCTCTCTCTCTCTCTCTCTCTCTCTTTCTCTCTCTCTCAGTCTCTCTCTCTCTTAATTCTCCCTTTCTTTTCCTCTCTCTCTCTCTCTCTCTCTCTCTCTCTCTCTCTCTCTCTCTCTCTCTCTTTCTCTCTCTCTCTGTCTCTCTCTCTCTCTCGCTGCTGTGTTGTGCTGAGATATTGTATCTTCAGGGCAGGGTGCATAAGGCCTCAGCGGGGCTATGAAGTTAACACTCTATAAACGAGACATACAGAGGAGGAAGTCTTTCTCAGGCAGAGAATGTCAACCTTGGAAAAACTGCAGATCCTCTCAAATAGAAGGGGGATGTGAGGCAGGAAGCTAAACATTGTTTTCTGGTCTATCTGTACTATTTCTGCCCCCTAAGAGCAGATGTGTTAGATGTTCTATGTTGTTGTAAGGTGTTTTTGAATTCCGAAAATGTATCATGAATGTTATGTTTTTTTTTCCTTCATAAAAGGAGAGAGAGACATTGAGAGATGGACTGACAATGATCAGTTCTTTATTCTGAGACTCGCAGCACCCCTGGAGACCAGTATGTGGCAGTGTGTCACAGTACAGAACAGTCACTTGACTACATCGTCACATCAGTGTGTGTGTTTGTGTGTGTGTGGACTGTGAGACAGACACACAACCTCTGTAGAAGAGAGAGAGGGAAGGGGATATCTAGTCACTTGCACAACTGAATGCATTTAACCCAACCCCTCTGAATCAGTTGTTGTGGAAGTTAAGTGCCTTGATCAAGGGCAGAACGGCAGATTTGTTTCACCTTGCCTGCGAAGGGATTCTAACAAGCAACTGTTCGGTTACTGTCCCAACGCTCTAACCGCTAGGCTATAAGCCTAGAGAGGGAGAGAGAGGAGGAGAACCAAGCAATGCGCAGCGGCACACAGACACAGCTCAGCCAAAAAGCCATAATATTGTCATTAAGGAATTCAACAGATTAATTGCTCTAAATACCTGGAAATGTCTAAGATCTAGTGGCTGTAGGTTGTCATTTCCTCTCTGGGACCTAAGCACTAAACCCTCTGTGTTGATATTGGCTGTTCTCTCTCTGGACCAGAGTGTATCACTTGGACACTGATACCTTCCACAGGGATCCCCCCCCCCCGAGCAGCTAGACCCCATAACGTCTCAATGATAACTAAACCTGGAGAGGCTGTAGGCTGGCCTGGCTGGAGGGGTGAAACACACTGTGCCTTTAGCTCAGAGCACCTTACGTTTCTCCGGGGAGGGATGACATAATGTGCTAATGAAGGAGGCGAGAATTGCTAGCTCGAATGTGCCCTTTCTTTGCTAGCTATTAGCCGTTAGCACTAAAAAGCTATTCCCCTCTCTCTAATGTAGCCGTTAGCTGTTTAGATGTTAGCGATTAGCCGCTAGCGCTAACCCCCAGTCCAGATCTACCCCCAACTCCTCATTCATGTCACATTCCCACCTCATGACCTCATATAGGATGTATGCATTAACCAGATGTGGATATGAGGGCCTGGAAACAGGAGAGGACAGGACTGGCTATTGCTGGCCTTCTTTGGCCTTGAAGTAGGGGCCCCTGCTGCCCTTACACTGAGAGTGGAGGGATGAGTAGGAGAGATATGAGAGGGTCACCTAGATGAAGCCACCGCGTTGATGGACAGATAGCGCTTTCTTTGATGACATATTGATGCATTCCGTTTGAGATATGTGATATGCAGGGCTCCAAATGAAGGGTGCTGTACCGCGGCAGCTTTGGTTCGGGCGAGAGCGAGGGCGAGAACGAGGGCAGGAGCCAAGCGGCTTTCTGGCTTCCTCCTCTTGCATTTGTTTTCCCGCTCCCTTCTTAGTCTATCTATCATTGTTTCCCCATGTATCTCTACAGGCGTGAGTCAGACACTAATAAACACAAATAAAAATACACACACACACACACACACACACACACACACACACACCATGGAAGTCCACAGTACAGATCATCTTCTTTGTCATCTATTCTAAACTACAGCACATGCGTATTCCTTTTTCAGCTTTCTTTATCTGACATGGCAATCTGATGATGAGCCAGACCCATTATTTCTGCCTCGCAGTGAGAGATAGAAGCCCAACATTGTGTCTGCGTAGAACCAACACCGTCCCTCTATGTCAGAGGTGGGAGTAATATCCCGGCGGTCCGGGAAAACCCGGAGGCACAAAGAACTGATGTCATTCATTCTCCCGGGGCAATCTTTTTCCTGCTCCGGAATATATGAGCGAGAGAGAAAGAGAGAGAGAGACAGAGGTAGAGAGAGAGAGAGAGACAGAGACAGAGAGGGTGAGAGAGAGAGACAGAGAGAGGGTGTGAGAGGGAGAGACAGAGAGAGAGAGGATGAGAGAGAGAGAGACAGAGAGAGAGTCAGAGAGAGAGAAAGAGAGACAGAGAGAGGGTGTGAGAGAGAGGGTGAGAGAGAGAGACAGAGAGAGAGAGAGGGTGAGAGAGAGAGACAGAGAGACAGAGAGAGGGTGTGAGAGAGAGAGCGAGAGACAGAGAGACAGAGAGAGGGTGTGAGAGGGAGAGAGAGAGAGGGTGAGAGAGAGAGAAACAGAGAGAGAGAGGGTGAGAGAGAGAAACAGAGAGACAGAGAGAGAGAGGGTGAGAGAGAGAGAATCAGAGAGACAGAGAGAGAGAGGGTGAGAGAGAGAAACAGAGAGACAGAGAGAGGGTGTGAGAGAGAGACAGCGAGAGAAAGGGTGAGAGAGAGAGAAACAGAGAGACAGAGAGAGGGTGTGTAAGAGAGAGAGAGGGTGAGAGAGAGACAGAGAGAGAGAGAGGTGAGAGAGAGAGAAACAGAGAGACAGAGAGAGAGAGGGTGAGAGAGAGAAACAGAGAGACAGAGAGAGGGTGTGAGAGAGAGACAGCGAGAGAGAGGGTGAGAGAGAGAGAAACAGAGAGACAGAGAGAGGGTGTGTGAGAGAGAGAGGGTGAGAGACAGAGAGAGAGAGGGTGAGAGAGAGAGAAACAGAGAGACAGAGAGAGGGTGTGAGAGAGAGACAGAGAGGGTGAGAGAGAGAGAAACAGAGATACAGAGAGAGGGTGTGAGAGAGAGACAGAGAGAGAGGGTGAGAGAGAGAGAAACAGAGAGACAGAGAGAGGGTGTGAGAGGGAGAGAGAGAGGGTGAGAGAGAGAGAGACAGAGAGGGTGAGTGAAACAGAGAGACAGAGAGAGGGTGTGAGAGAGAGAGACAGAGAGAGGGTGAGAGAGAGAGAAACAGAGAGACAGAGAGAGGGTGTGAGAGAGAGAGACAGAGAGAGAGAGAGGGTGAGAGAGAGAGAAACAGAGACAGAGAGAGGGTGTGAGAGAGAGAGAGGGTGAGAGAGAGAAACAGAGAGACAGAGAGAGGGTGTGAGAGAGAGAAACAGAGAGACAGAGAGAGGGTGAGAGAGAGAGAAACAGAGAGACAGAGAGAGGGTGTGAGAGAGAGAGAAACAGAGAGACAGAGAGAGGGTGAGAGAGAGAGAAACAGAGAGACAGAGAGAGGGTGAGAGAGATAGAAACAGAGAGACAGAGAGAGGGTGTGAGAGAGAGAGAAACAGAGAAACAGAGAGAGGGTGAGAGAGAGAGAAACAGAGAGACAGAGAGAGGGTGTGTAAGAGAGAGAGAGGGTGAGAGAGAGACAGAGAGAGAGAGGGTGAGAGAGAGAGAAACAGAGAGACAGAGAGAGAGAGGGTGAGAGAGAGAAACAGAGAGACAGAGAGAGGGTGTGAGAGAGAGACAGCGAGAGAGAGGGTGAGAGAGAGAGAAACAGAGAGACAGAGAGAGGGTGTGTGAGAGAGAGGGGTGAGAGACAGAGAGAGAGGGTGAGAGAGAGAGAAACAGAGAGACAGAGAGAGGTGTGAGAGAGAGACAGAGAGGGTGAGAGAGAGAGAAACAGAGATACAGAGAGAGGGTGTGAGAGAGAGACAGAGAGAGAGGGTGAGAGAGAGAGAAACAGAGAGACAGAGAGAGGGTGTGAGAGGGAGAGAGAGAGGGTGAGAGAGAGAGACAGAGAGGGTGAGTGAAACAGAGAGACAGAGAGAGGGTGTGAGAGAGAGAGACAGAGAGAGAGAGAGGGTGAGAGAGAGAGAAACAGAGAGACAGAGAGAGGGTGTGAGAGAGAGAGACAGAGAGAGGGTGAGAGAGAGAGAAACAGAGAGACAGAGAGAGGGTGTGAGAGAGAGACAGAGAGAGAGAGGGTGAGAGAGAGAGAAACAGAGAGACAGAGAGAGGGTGTGAGAGGGAGAGAGAGAGAGGGTGAAAGAGAGAGAGAGAGAGAGGGTGAGAGAGAGAGAAACAGAGAGACAGAGAGAGGGTGTGAGACAGAGAGACAGAAAGAGTGTGAGAGAGAGAGAAACAGAGAGACAGAGAGAGGGTGTGAGAGAGAGAGACAGAGAGAGAGGGTGAGAGAGAGAGAAACAGAGAGACAGAGAGAGGGTGTGAGAGAGAGAGAGGGTGAGAGAGAGAAACAGAGAGACAGAGAGAGGGTGTGAGAGAGAGAAACAGAGAGACAGAGAGAGGTTGAGAGAGAGAGAAACAGAGAGACAGAGAGAGGGTGTGAGAAAGAGAGAAACAGAGAGACAGAGAGAGGGTGAGAGAGAGAGAAACAGAGTGACAGAGAGAGGGTGAGAGAGATAGAAACAGAGAGACAGAGAGAGGGTGTGAGAGAGAGAGAAACAGAGAGACAGAGAGAGGGTGAGAGAGAGAGAAACAGAGAGACAGAGAGATGGTGTGAGAGAGAGAAACAGAGAGACAGAGAGAGGGTGTGAGAGAGAGAAACAGAGAGACAGAGAGAGGGTGAGAGAGAGAGAAACAGAGAGACAGAGAGAGGGTGAGAGAGAGAGAAACAGAGAGACAGAGAGAGGGTGAGAGAGAGAAACAGAGAGACAGAGAGAGGGTGTGAGAGAGAGAGAAACAGAGAGACAGAGAGAGGGTGAGAGAGAGAGAAACAGAGAGACAGAGAGAGGGTGAGAGAAAGAGAAACAGAGAGACAGAGAGAGGGTGTGAGAGAGAGAGAAACAGAGAGACAGAGAGAGGGTGTGAGAGAGAGTGCGAGGCCCTATTTGCATGCTGCATACTTTACCAGGTGGCTCTGTCCACCAGGGTACAAATTAGATTTCCTGGCAACAAGGTAGGAGAGAATAGAACAAGCTGTTCTGCTGCCCTCCCTGCATCTCTCCACCCCTCCTTCCCTTCTTTAACTGTCGTCAAAGCCTGGAAAATATCAAAACATTGGCGTACAAGATCACAGCTCGGCTGCTACTGGTAGATATACAGTAAGCATGTTTTCTAAGAGAAAAGGGGCTCTGGAATCGTGATTTACCCATGCTTTTGACATGTTACTCTGAATGCACCAAACATCAAATCTTTGGTTATTTAAAGATTTGAGGAGTCTTTTTGACACTCTTGAGGGAAAGGTGGGCCCTATCGATCAGACATGGGCAAAAGTGAACCCTCCAAATAGGAAAAATGAACCCTCTTCCCCCCTCTTCCCCCTCTTTTCAGGTGCTCCTCCCTCCACCCTTCACCCAACACCTTCAACCCTCAACTTTGAACCCTCTACTTCTCCATTAGCCACAGATGCTTCAGGCCAAGGCCAGGCTCTTCACCGTGACATGAGGGAAAAACGAGAGGAGAAGGTGGGATAAAGATGAAAACTGCAGAACCATGAATGGAGGGCTTAAACTTTTCAGACTGGACTTGAAAGCTGAAAGCTGGGAGCTATGTGTCTGTCTGGGCTGGCCGGGTCCCTCTAGCCCCCTCTCTGGCCCCCTTGACCCCTCGGGGAAATTACATTGTCTGGTGTCAGTCACCCTGGAACTAGACCTAGCCGCTGCTACACATGCATTGTTCTCCGCCACTCTCTGTTTAAGAGGACAGGAAGAAAGCGTCTAGGTCGAGGGGTAAGAGAGGGTTGTCCTCTCGCGCCTCTTCTAATGCTTGACGTACAAAGACCAAGGTCATGAAAGGGAACGGTGTGTGTGAGAGAGTGTTAGTTGGGTGCTGGTTTAGGGAGAGTATTATTTGTGTTTTCGTATTGTACTGTTAGACATTTACTGCATTGCTGGAGCGAGAAACACAAGCATTTCGCTGCTCCTGCTTTAACATCTGCTGTGTACGCGACAAATAAACTTTGATTTGATTTGGGCTGTGTCTGTGCAACTCATCCTTAGCCAATGCTGTGAGTCTCAGCCTGAAGCCATTGTCACCTCCTTGTTCACTCACACCAAATTCTCCCCTCCACCATCATTGATCGGTCCCTTCAATTAATGGGTGAATTTGCCCGCAATCAATTCCTGTTCTACCTTCCCCACTTCCTTATTCTTGTCTGTTCATCCTTCTTCTTCTTAATTTTACCCCTTGTGTTTTCTACACTCTCTCTCTCTCTCTCTCTCTCTCTCTCTCTCTCTCTCTCTCTCTCTCTCTCTCTCTCTCATACACACACCAACAGGTCTCAAGAGATCACTGCCTAGAAGGTTTCGTAAACTCTCTCTCTTTTTCTCTCGCTGTAGAGAAATCAATACTTTATCAACAAGCCTTGAGAGGCTTCTGCACTTATCCTGTATGATCTTTGGTGGTAAAGGCTAGCAACATCCATCTCCTTGGTTCACTAAACCTCTCGGGTGGCTCGCTTATAAAGGGATGGAGGGAGGGGGGGGCAGGAGAAGGATAGAGCGGTCTGGGGGCTTTAAGAAAGAGGGATTTGCTCCTCTGCTTTTTAGCTTTTAGCATGATCTGCATCTGATTAGGGGGGTAGGGACGAGGGGGGTGAGCGGTGTCCTTCACCCCGATGCTCCTCTGTCCCGCTATTATAGAGCCATGGCACACTGAGATCCATCATCGTCTCCTCGGCCGGCCTGCCTGGCTCAGCCCCGCACAGGGAGATATTAGACTGGCTCCCTGCTCACTATGCAGTCTATTCTAAATACATACTATTACTCTACATACAGCACACCACCAAGATCCTATACGACTTCACGACAGTATACTGCACACCACCAAGATCCTATTCTACATACAACCTCACTACAGTATACTGCACACTACCAAGATCCTATACTACATACAACCTCACTACAGTATACTGCACACTTACCAAGATCCTATTCTACATACAACCTCACTACAGTATACTGCACACCACCAAGATCCTATTCTACATACAACCTCACTACAGTATACTGCACACTACCAAGATCCTATTCTACATACGACCTCACTACAGTATACTGTACACTACCAAGATCCTATACGACTTCACTACAGTATACTGCACACTACCAAGATCCTATTCTACATACGACCTCACTACAGTATACTGCACACTACCAAGATCCTATACGACTTCACTACAGTATACTGCACACTACCAAGATCCTATTCTACATACGACTTCACTACAGTATACTGCACACTACCAAGATCCTATATGACTTCACTACAGTATACTGCACACTACCAAGATCCTATACGACTTCACTACAGTATACTGCACACTACCAAGATCCTATTCTACATACGACCTCACTACAGTATACTGCACACTACCAAGATCTTATTCTACATACGACTTCACTACAGTATACTGCACACCACCAAGATCCTATACGACTTCACTACAGTATACTGCACACTACCAAGATCCTATATGACTTCACTACAGTATACTGTACACTACCAAGGTCCTGTATGACTTCACTACAGTATACTGTACACTACCAAGATCCTATACGACTTCACTACAGTATACTGTACTCTACCAAGATCCTATACGACTTCACTACCGTATACTGTACACTACCAAGATCCTATACGACTTCACTACAGTATACTGCACACCACCAAGATCCTATACGACTTCACTACAATATACTGTACACTACCAAGATCCTATATGACTTCACTACCGTATACTGTACACTACCAAGATCCTATACGACTTCACTACAGTATACTGCACACCACCAAGATCCTATACGACTTCACTACAGTATACTGCACACCACCAAGATCCTATACGACTTCACTACAGTATACTGCACACTACCAAGATCCTATTCTACATACGACCTCACTACAGTATACTGCACACTACCAAGATCCTATTCTACATACGACCTCACTACAGTATACTGCACACTACCAAGATCCTATATGACTTCACTACAGTATACTGCACACTACCAAGGTCCTGTATGACTTCACTACAGTATACTGCACACTACCAAGATCCTATTCTACATACGACCTCACTACAGTATACTGCACACTACCAAGGTCCTATACGACTTCACTACAGTATACTGCACACTACCAAGATCCTATACGACTTCACTACAGTATACTGCACACTACCAAGATCCTATTCTACATACGACCTCACTACAGTATACTGCACACTACCAAGATCCTATTCTACATACGACCTCACTACAGTATACTGTACACTACCAAGATCCTATACGACTTCACTACAGTATACTGCACACTACCAAGATCCTATACGACTTCACTACAGTATACTGCACACTACCAAGATCCTATACGACTTCACTACAGTATACTGCACACTACCAAGATCCTATACGACTTCACTACAGTATACTGCACACTACCAAGATCCTATTCTACATACGACCTCACTACAGTATACTGCACACTACCAAGATCCTATATGACTTCACTACAGTATACTGCACACTACCAAGATCCTATACGACTTCACTACAGTATACTGCACACTACCAAGATCCTATACGACTTCACTACAGTATACTGCACACTACCAAGATCCTATACGACTTCACTACAGTATACTGCACACTACCAAGATCCTATTCTACATACGACCTCACTACAGTATACTGCACACTACCAAGATCCTATATGACTTCACTACAGTATACTGTACACTACCAAGGTCCTGTATGACTTTACTACAGTATACTGCACACTATCAAGATCCTATATGACTTCACTACAGTATACTGTACACTACCAAGGTCCTGTATGACTTCACTACAGTATACTGTACACTACCAAGGTCCTGTACGACTTCACTACAGTATACTGTACACTACCAAGATCCTATATGACTTCACTACAGTATACTGCACACTACCAAGATCCTATACGACTTCACTACAGTATACTGCACACTACCAAGATCCTATACGACTTCACTACAGTATACTGCACACTACCAAGATCCTATACGACTTCACTACAGTATACTGCACACTACCAAGATCCTATTCTACATACGACCTCACTACAGTATACTGCACACTACCAAGATCCTATATGACTTCACTACAGTATACTGTACACTACCAAGGTCCTGTATGACTTCACTACAGTATACTGTACACTACCAAGGTCCTGTACGACTTCACTACAGTATACTGTACACTACCAAGATCCTATACGACTTCACTACAGTATACTGTACACTACCAAGGTCCTGTACGACTTCACTACAGTATACTGTACACTACCAAGATCCTATACGACTTCACTACAGTATACTGTACACTACCAAGGTCCTGTACGACTTCACTACAGTATACTGTACACTACCAAGATCCTATACGACTTCACTACAGTATACTGTACACTACCAAGATCCTATATGACTTGACTACCGTATACTGTACACTACCAAGATCCTATATGACTTGACTACCGTATACTGTACACTACCAAGATCCTATACGACTTCACTACAGTATACTGCACACCACCAAGATCCTATACGACTTCACTACAGTATACTGCACACCACCAAGATCCTATACGACTTCACTACAGTATACTGTACACTACCAAGATCCTATACAACTTCACTACCGTATACTGTATACTGTACAGGAAAAGGTACAGGAAAAGGTGTAAGTATGTTTTATTTATTGTAGTGGTGCTTAAAATAAATTACTTTTTTATTTCCTGTACATTATTTGGCATATAATTTATTTACAATTCTGATGTACGTCATTTTCATTCGAAGGGTAAACCATTAGTATCATTTGCGCCAATCGCTGCACGAAAAACTGACTTCTTCATCAAGTTCAAGTACACCAATGTCTAGACCAACTTGACAAGACAGTTGACGTATTACTAAGTATATTTTATATTCCCCCCGTCAAGTCTAGCCAGATCTGGGGTGCTTCAGATTCCTAAAGTGGCCTGCAGAGCCCAGCACAGCATGTGCTGCCGACATTAATCTCACACTTCCAGCCTCAGTAGCATGGTGAGTAACCTTGGTTTAGGAATGACATCTATTTGCTGGCTGGCTGCACACGTCTCCATGCAAATTGTATGGGCCCGTTTCATTTGTTTTTATGCACGTTTAGTCAAGAATGCAATGCTGTGCACGTTAGCGCGTGGCGGCGGCGGAGCGGGGAGGGCTAGCCGCCAACCCCGGATGGTTGGGCTGGGTCACAATGACAGAGAGAGAAAACAGGACGATGGAAGATGATTGTTCTGCCGGGTTGTGTTGATGTATGAATAGAGAGATCTCTGGATGTGTCCTATGGAGAGTTCAGGGCTGCCAGAGAGACTCATGGGATAGATACACTGTAGTGTAGGTCGCAGACAAAGGGCCGTGGGGTAACAAGAAACCTGAAGTCGAAAGGGTGATAGTATAGCAGCACCTTGTCAGTTCTGTCACTGGTCACAGGTCAAACTGGACTGTAAATAGAGTGAGTTTCCTTTCCCTTATTGCTGTCAATTACATAATGTACTAATCTCCACCAGTCATCCTTATATGGTCCTGTGACATGTTTCTTGTCAAGAGAGTTCCATCATGTCAGTTTAAACAACACACATTGTCTCAGGTCATAAAACTTTAATCTATCTGATTTCACCACTCCCGTCCCCCATGTTAAAACTCATAACCCCTTGACATGAAATGACCTGTTCATTGCAGTACATGGGATAATAACATACAGCAACAGTCCAAAGGTGACGTCTCAGCATGTTGGTCTTTATCTCGTGGAACACTATGGCTGCTTGTTCTTTAACGTGTTCCCGTCTCGTCTTCTCAGCACACTTGACACACGTTAACAGCGGAGGGAACGAAAGACCTTACTTCTTCTCTATGGCCATTCGCTTTCCACTGAGATATTTAACGTACGTAAACCGTCCGTATAGAATCACGTTGCAACCTTTCCGTTTCCCATGAGCTGCCTTCCTCTCCGAAGACGTGCAGTGACAGTGACAGTGACAGAACGAAGGTAAAGAAACTGTCAACTTTGCAAAAGGTGTCGAAGCACCAACTCGGTCGGCGTATTGATCATGTTTCTAACTGGACACACCGGTCAAAGTGAATAGAAATGAAAGCAAAGATCCCGATTTTAAAACACAATTCAACTCTGACTGACAGTAAAATTAGAAGATTTCATCCAATCAAACTTCAAGGTAATACATCTTCTTCCTTCGTACGCCCACACACGCACACACACACACACACACACGTACGCCCACACACGCACACACACACACATGCACACACACACACACACACACACACACACACACACACACACACACACACACACACACACACACACACACACACACACACACACACACACACACGTACGCCCACACACACACGTACGCCCACACACACACACACACACACACACACACACACGCACACACACATGCACACGCACGTACGCCCACACACACACAGGCACATACGCCCACACACACACACACAGGCACATACGCCCACACACACACACACACGCACACACATGCACACGCACGTACGCCCACACACGAACACACACGCACTGAGGACGCAGCTAGGGATGCCGTCGGGGCCAGCAGCCTTGTGAGGGTAAACACGTTTAAATGTCTTACTCACTTCGCCCACAAACGCACAAACACGCACGTATGCCCACACACACGCACACACATGCACACACACGCACGTATGCCCACACACGCACACACACACGCACACACACGCACGCACACACACACACGCACACACACACACGCACACACACACGCACATGCACACACATGCACACACACGCACACACACACGCACACGCACACACACGCACACACACGCACGTACGCCCACACACACACACACACTCACACACGCACACACACGCACACACACGCACGTACGCACACACACGCACGTACATGCACTCGCAGCCCGCCTCTCGCCCAACACTGGCCGAAGGGTACTAGCCGAGTGTGACTTTCTGGTATCGCTTGATTGAAAGTGGAAATAGAGATATGAAAGCCAAGCACATGCTCTCGCCCTTGGGTAGATTCAGGATCATCATTTGAGCATCATCTCAAAATATAACGTATCTAATATCTGTTATGCTCATAGCTGGAGGTTGTTTTACAAGATAAAAACAACTCAGTCCATGTTTGTCTCTGGTGTTAAATCTTAGAGAGAGACCAGGCCTACATCCCAGAAATGGCTCCCCTACTCCCTACACGGTCAAAAGAAGTGCACTGCATAGGGGATAGGGTGCTATTTGGGACGCAGGCCCAGGTCACGTTTAGATGCCAGCAACTGAAGACAGTCTGATGGAGTTATATTATATCCACAGTCCTCAGATCAGTATGACAGTGGAATACACAAACATACTGTACATAACGGGGAGACCACTAGAGGAAGGATGGATCTGAACAAATAGATCCCGAAATAAGACCTTGTGTAATATGACTGATTGTGTAACACGTGGATGCATAAGCACATTCACCAGTTGAAACAGACGGATAAACAAGAAATAGATTAATCAAACTAGAACATGATCCTACTACATCACCTTATGCGATAATGATAACATTTCAAATAGCACCGGACATAAAGTACATATAACTGTAACCCATCCATACACTGACGAGTAAAGAAATCAGCTGATAAACAAATGAATAAATCAAGTAGGTAAAAACAAGGTAAAACAACATGATACTGTGGTCTACAACCCGTGGTCTACAACCCGTGGTTGTTTTCTAGGTTTTGTTGAGAGGCAGAGGAGCGCTGTTTGACCATATGTTTACCTGAGGCTTCAGCCTGCTCTCTCTTCACCTGCATCACTCTGGGGTCATGGCATGCTCTCTCTTCACCTGCATCACTCTGGGGTCATGGCATGCTCTCTCTTCACCTGCATCACTCTGGGGTCATGGCATGCTCTCTCTTCACCTGCATCACTCTGGGGTCATGGCATGCTCTCTCTTCACCTGCATCACTCTGGGGTCATGGCATGCTCTCTCTTCACCTGCATCACTCTGGGGTCATGGCATGCTCTCTCTTCACCTGCATCACTCTGGGGTCATGGCATGCTCTCTCTTCACCTGCATCACTCTGGGGTCATGGCATGCTCTCTCTTCACCTGCATCACTCTGGGTTCATGGCAAGCTCTCGCTCTCGTCGAGCGCACGTGCCCGTGAATCATCCTCTTCCCTCACTCATCTATCCGCCCCTCCATCCGCCTGCTTTCCCCAGGGGAGGAGACAGAAGCTGGGTCGACTAAACCCCATGTAGATTTGCCTCATGTAGGTGGAAGGTCTGAGTCCATCATTTTGCATGTACTGTACACGCACTGTATCTACATCACGTTCTAATGATTCATGCTGTGTGTGTGTGTGTGTGTGTGTGTGTGTGTGTGTGTGTGTGTGTGTGTGTGTGTGTGTGCGTGTGTGCGTGCGCCTGCATGCAGACGTGAGTGTATAATTGCATGCATGCGCTCCTGCAAGCCTAAAAAGACTGCATATGCATGGGTGTGTGTGCTTTTCAAAACCCCAGTCCATCCATGCCTGGACAAACAGCAGAGCACTCTCCTCCCTCTCTCTCTCCTCCCTCTCTCTCTCCTCCCTCTTTATCTGGGTCAAGGTAGCCGGGGGTAATGGGAAAAGCCTGAGGCGTATCTACCAGGCAAACGATCTGATGAAATTATCAAAGTGTGTTTTCACTCGCTGGAGGAGGGGCCAAAAGGGCTGAGGGGAGGTGGGCGATCAGATGGAAGGTGTGTGTGCGCGTGCGTGTGTTAGGGGTTTAGATTAGCCTCCCCACAGAGGCCTTCAGGAAGGGGGAGGAGGGGAGGAGGGGAGGAGGAGCAGAAGCAGAGGAGCAGCAGCAGGACAGTGGGAGAGGTGTGAATTAGATACCTGATTAACACCCCCAATGCTCACACTCGCTCTTGATAATGTGGCCTGGCTATATGCACCAACCACTGATATGTCCTGTTGCTATGAGCAGGCTACTGGGGTGGCTGTGGTGTGCTGCCTGTAAGTATACCACTGATAGGCTCGTCATGTAGCTACTACAACAGACTGTACTGTATGTGTGAGAAGAGACGTAGCATTATTCAGACTGGTCACTGTTAGGCTGCATTCCATATGGGACAAAGTGGAGTCGCAATTCAACTGCTCAGACACGAGACCTATGTGGTAGGGTCTCTTGGCAATTACGGACAACAAAAAGAAAACCAGCCACATCACGGACACCAACGTCTTGCTTCCAGACAAACTGAACACCTTCTTTGCCTGTTTTGAGGAGAATACAGTGCCACCGACGCAGCCCGCTACCAAGTACTGCGGGCCCCTCTCCTTCTCCGTGGCCGAAGTGAGTAAGACATTTAAACGTGTTAACCCTCGCAAGGCTGCTGGCCCCGACGGCATCCCTAGCTGCGTCCTCAGAGCATGCGCAGACCAACTGGCTGGTGTGTTTTTACAGACATATTCAATCTCTCCCTATCTGAGTCTGCTGTCCTCACTTCAAGATGGCACCATTGTTCCTGTACCAAAAAAGGCAAAGATAACTGAACTAAATGACTATCGCCTCTTAGCACTCACTTCTGTCATCATGAAGTGCTTTGAGAGGCTAGTCAAGGATCATATAACCTCTACCTTACCTGCCACCCTAGACCAACTTTAGTTTGCATACCTCCCCAACAGGTCCACAGATGTTGCGATTGCCATCACACTATCCCATCTGGACAAGAGGAATACCTATGTAATACTGTTCATTGACTACAGCTCAGCATTCAATACCATAGTACCCTCCAAGTTCATCATTAAGCTTGAGGCCCTGGGTCTCAACCCCGTCCTGTGCAATTAAGTCCTGGACTTTCTGATGAGCCCCCAGGTAGTGAAGGTAGGAAACAACATCTCCACTTCGTGGATCCTCAACACTGGATCCCCACAAGGGTGCATGCTCAACCCCCTCCTGTACTCCCTGTTCACCCATGACTGCGTGGCCATGCACGCCTTCAACTCAATCATCAAGCTTGCAGACGACACAACAGTAGTGGGCTTGATTACCAACAACGACAAGACAGCCTACAGGGAGGAGGTGAGGGCACTTGGAGTGTGGTGTCAGGAAAACAACCTGTAACTCAATGTCAACAAAACAAAGAAGATGACTGTGGACTTCAGGAAACAGCAGAGGGAGCACTCCCCTATCCACATCAACGGGACAGTAGTGGAGAAGGTGGAAAGTTTTAAGTTCCTCGGCATAAACATCACGGACAAACTGAAATGGTCCACTCACACAGACTGTTTGGTGAAGAAGGCGCAACAGCCCCTCTTCAACCTCAGAAGGCTGAGGAAATGTGGCTTGTCACCTAAATCCCTCACAAACTTTTACAGATGTACAATCGAGATCATCCTGTCGGGCTGTATCACCGCCTGGTACAGAAACTGCACCGCCTTCAACCGCAAGGCTCTCCAGAGGGTAAAGATCATCAAGGACAACAACCACCCGAGCCACTGCCTGTTCACTCCGCTACCATCCAGAAGGCGAGGTCAGTACAGGTCCATCAATGCTGGGACCGAGAGACTGAAAAACAGCTTCTATCTCAAGGCCATCAGACTGTTAAACAGCCATCACTAACACAGAGAGGCTGCTGCCTACATACAGACTCAATCATTGGCCACTTTAATAAATGGATCACTAGTCACTTTAAATAATGTACTTCATTACTCATCTCATATTTATATACTGTATTTTATACCATCTATTGCACCTTGCCTATGCCGCTCGGCCATCGCTCATCCATATATTTATATGTGCATATTCTTATTCCATTCCTTTACATTGTGTGTATTAAATAGTTGTTGTGGAATTGTTAGATTACTTTTTAGATATTACTGCACTGTCGGAACTACAAAGCATTTCGCTACACTCGCATTAACACATTTTAACCATGTGACCAATATTGTATTTTATTTGATGATTGTTACTGTAACAGTATACAACAAGATCTCATAGTTTCCACTGCGAAATTCAACGTATTATCGATGAACATCTGTTTTTTACGCATTCATTCCTCATGGTTACAGGGTTAATTCCGCATGGTTACAGGGTTAAAACCGAAACGACTCAAAGGTTAACAGTTTTGGCATTCATTCTGAGTGGTTAAGGTTAGGGCTGTGATTTGGGGAAGGCTTAAAACAAAATAATAAAATACAATGTGGTACTATTGTCAGGTATCTTCAGTGTTCACACTGCCATTGCAGTGGTCTGAGCAATTAGTATTGATTTTTAATTATTTTGCAGATGAGGACATGTAGCAAACGTCCGAATATGAAGTCTAGTGATCAGGCTGCACACATACCATATATATATATAGCCTATGTTACATCATATCATCATCATTATCATCATAACACATAACACAGCTATATCATGCGATAAAGGTCCTACCAGGCTGCTCGCCATGAAAGCTTTTCAAACATGACCCATGTAGCATTTTAATAAGCTTTTGGGGAAAGAAGGAAGGGGGGGGGGGGGCAAAAATGAGAGACAATCAAGTTTACAATGCCTTCAAAAGGCATTTTTCCTATTTTGTTGTTTTCCTATCACAACCTGTAATTTAAATTGATTTTCATTTGGATTTCATGTAATGGACATACACAAAATAGTCCAAATTGGTGAAGTGAAAAAAAAAAAACTTGTATATGTATTCACCCCCTTTGGTATGAAGCCTCTAAATAAGATCTGGAGCAACCAATTACCTTCAGAAGTCACATAATTAGTTAAATAAAGACAGACGCACGAATGCGTAATAGTTGTTTTCATTATACCCCAAAATACGGCATACCGTGTAAAGACTGTACAAAACACAGGGTGGAACAAAAGAGTGAGGAGTACCTCAAATAAATAACACAACGCACAATGATTAACACACGGGACGAGATCCGTAATCCGCACAATCCACAAGGACACGGGTACTCACATACCCCAACGGACATAGTAACAATAATCGACCTGAAAATGGTGAACAAAGGGTACACTTATACAATTACTAATCAAATGGGAATAGGGACCAGGTGTGTGTAATGACAGTTCCGGAGGGATCCGTGACACTGCCAAGAGAGGGCTGCCCACCAAAACTCATGAACCAGGCAAGGAGGGCATTAATCAGAGAGGTAAAAAAGAGTCCAATGATAACCCGAAGGAGCTGCAAAAGCTCCACAGCGGAGATTGGAGTATCTGTCCATAGGACCACTTTAAGCCGTATACTCCACAGAGCTGGGATTTATGGAAGAGTGGCCAGAAAAAAAGCTGTTGCTTAAAGAAATAACTAAGCAAACACGTTTGGCGTCCGCCGAAACGCATGTGGGAGTCTCCCCAAACATATGGAAGAAGGTACTCTGTTTAGATGAGAATAAAATTGAGATTTTTGGCCATCAAGGAAAATGCTATTTCTGGCGCAAACGCAGCACCTCTCATCACCCCGAGAACACCAGCCCCACAGTGAAGCATGGTGGTGGCAGCATCATGCTGTGCTGATGCTTTTCATCGGCAGGGACTGGGAAACTGGTCAGAATTGAATGAATGATGGATGGATGACACTAAATGTGGGGACATTTTTGAGGGAAACCTGTTTCAGTCTTCCAGGGATTTCAGACTGGGACGGAGGTTCACCTTCCAGCAGGACAATGACCCTAAGCATACTGCTAAAGCAACACTCGAGTGGTTTAAGAGGAAACATTTAAATGTATTGGGATGGCCTAGTCAAAGCCCAGACCTCAATCCAATTGAGAATCTGTGGTATGACTTAAAGATTGCTGTACACCAGCAGAACCCATCCAGCTTGAAGGAGCTGGAGCAGTTTTGCCTTGAAGAATGGGCAGAAATCCCAGTGGCTAGATGTGCCAAGCTTATAGAGACATAACCCAAGAGACTTGCAGCTGTAATTGCTGCAACAGGTGGCTCTACAAAGCATTAACTTTGGGGGGTGAATAGTTATGCACGCTCAAGTTTTCTTTCTTTTTTTTGTCTTATTTCTTGTCTTCAAAGTGGCAGGCATGTTGTGTAAATCAAATGATACAAACCCCCCCAAAATCTATTTTAATTCCAGGTTGTAAGGCAACAAAATAGGAAAAATGCCAAGGGGGTGAATACTTTTGCAATGCACTGTATGTGCTACACCCCTCAAGTATACTAACACTGTTTGATGGACCACATTAGCTATATTGCAAGGTGTTGACGGATATGCAAACAGCCATGCTGAGTGTTAATGATGGGGAGAAAGAGAGAGAGAGAGAGAGAGAGGTGTTGATTGCACTGTGCTGTAGCTAGCAGCAAAACTCTAGTCCACATAACAGCTATCTCTTGTTTTAAGGTCTTATTCTCACTGTGACAGAGGTTATGCTATATTCGCTACAGTAACAGTGACAGCAGTGCTAGTGAAATCTCCCATGGTCCTTTACCCTCTGGCTATTGGGAGAAGAAGAAAAACGAGGAACAAGGGGGTTTTGGAAAGACGTGAAGTGACTTGTTTGCTGGTCTGCTTGGTCAGCCCTCTTTCTATGGTCCCTCATTTCTTCTCTCTTCCTCTCCAGCTCTCCTCCTCTTTCTATCTTCATTTCGCCTTCTCTCCCTCTCAACATCTCTCTCCCTCTCTCGCTCACTTTCTCCTTATCACTCACTCTCCAATTCACTCCCTCTCTCTCGCTCTCCATTTCTCCAAACTCCTTCTTTGCCTCTGTGCTGCTGCACTCGTTTCTCGTCCCCCCTAACCTGTCATCAGCATCGTCGTGGTGACAGCAGACAGATGTTAGCCTTTGCAGAGATCACATCGCAGGCTGTGGGGCAGTGACCAGGACAGGGATAGGATGCGCACATGAAGGGGCATGTGCACATATACACACTAGAATGCACAAACATACACACACACACACACACACACACACAAATGCACACACACATTGGCATTACACACTGACATGGACATGCATTATACACACATGGTTACTCCCTCACACACATATTGAGATTCAGGTGTCCACAAGAAAGGAGAGATGTGATCAGGAGGACCAGAGTCAGAAGACAAGAGAGATGTGATCAGGAGGACCAGAGTCACAAGACAAGAGAGATGTGATCAGCAGGACCAGAGTCACAAGACAGGAGTGATGTGATCAGCAGGACTAGAGTCACAAGACAGGCGAGATGTGATCAGCAGGACCAGAGTCACAAGACAGGAGAGATGTGATCAGCAGGACCAGAGTCACAAGACAGGAGATATGTGATCAGCAGGATCAGAGTCACAAGACAGGAGAGATGTGATCAGCAGGACCAGAGTCACAAGACATGAGAGATGTGATCAGGAGGTCCAGAGTCACAAGAAAGGAGAGATGTGGTCAGCAGGACCAAAGTCACAAGACAGGAGAGATGTGATCAGCAGGACCAGAGTCACAAGACAGGAGTGATGTGGTCAGCAGGACGAGAGTCACAAGACAGGAGAAATGTGATCAGCAGGTACTAGAGTCACAAGACAGGAGATATGTGATCAGCAGCACGAGAGTCACAAGACAAGAGAGATGTGATCAGCAGGACCAGAGTCACAAGACATGAGAGATGTGATGAGGAGGACCAGAGTCACCAGACAAGAGAGATGTGATCAGCAGGACTAGAGTCACATGACAGGCGAGATGTGATCAGCTGGACCAGAGTCACAAGACAGGAGAGATGTGATCAGCAGGACTAGAGTCACAAGACAGGAGAGATGTGATCAGCAGGTCCAGAGTCACAAGACAGGAGAGATGTGATCAGGAGGACCAGAGTCACAAGACAGGAGAGATGTGATCAGCAGGACTAGAGTCACAAGACAGGAGAGATGTGATCAGCAGGACTAGAGTCACAAGACAGGCGAGATGTGATCAGCAGGACCAGAGTCACAAGACAGGAGAGATGTGATCAGCAGGACCAGAGTCACAAGACAGGAGATATGTGATCAGCAGGATCAGAGTCACAAGACAGGAGTGATGTGATCAGCAGGACTAGAGTCACAAGACAGGCGAGATGTGATCAGCAGGACCAGAGTCACAAGACAGGAGAGATGTGATCAGCAGGACCAGAGTCACAAGACAGGAGATATGTGTGTAAGTCGCTCTGGATAAGAGCGTCTGCTAAATGACTTAAATGTAAATGTAAATGTGATCAGCAGGATCAGAGTCACAAGACAGGAGAGATGTGATCAGCAGGACCAGAGTCACAAGACATGAGAGATGTGATCAGGAGGTCCAGAGTCACAAGAAAGGAGAGATGTGGTCAGCAGGACCAGAGTCACAAGACAGGAGTGATGTGGTCAGCAGGACGAGAGTCACAAGACAGGAGAAATGTGATCAGCAGGTACTAGAGTCACAAGACAGGAGATATGTGATCAGCAGCACGAGAGTCACAAGACAAGAGAGATGTGATCAGCAGGACCAGAGTCACAAGACATGAGAGATGTGATGAGGAGGACCAGAGTCACCAGACAAGAGAGATGTGATCAGCAGGACTAGAGTCACATGACAGGCGAGATGTGATCAGCTGGACCAGAGTCACAAGACAGGAGAGATGTGATCAGCAGGACTAGAGTCACAAGACAGGAGAGATGTGATCAGCAGGTCCAGAGTCACAAGACAGGAGAGATGTGATCAGGAGGACCAGAGTCACAAGACAGGAGAGATGTGATCAGCAGGACTAGAGTCACAAGACAGGAGAGATGTGATCAGCAGGTCCAGAGTCACAAGACATGAGAGATGTGATCAGGAGGACCAGAGTCACAAGACAGGAGAGATGTGATCAGCAGGATGAGAGTTACAAGACAGGAGAGATGTGATCAGCAGGTCCAGAGTCATAGGACAGGAGAGATGTGATCAGGAGGACCAGAGTCACCAAACAAGAGAGATGTGATCAGCAGGGCCAGAGTCACAAGACAGGCGAGATGTGATCAGCAGGACCAGAGTCACAAGACAGGAGAGATGTGATCAGCAGGACCAGAGTCACAAGACAGGAGAGATGTGGTCAGCAGGACGAGAGTCACAAGACAGGAGAGATGTGATCAGCAGGTACTAGAGTCACAAAACATGTGAGATGTGATCAGGAGGACCAGATTCACAAGACAAGAGAGATGTGATCAGCAGGACCAGAGTCACAAGACAGGAGAGATGTGATGAGCAGGACCAGAGTCACAAGACAGGAGAGATGTGATCAGCAGGACCTTAGTCACAAGAGAGGAGATATGTGATCAGCAGCACGAGAGTCACAAGACAGGAGAGATGTGATCAGGAGGTCCAGAGTCACAAGACAGGAGAGATGTGATCAGCAGGTACTAGAGTCACAAGACAGGAGAGATGTGATCAGCAGGACCAGAGTCACAAGACAGGAGAGATGTGATCAGCAGGACCAGAGTCACAAGACAGGAGAGATGTGATCAGCAGGACCAGAGTCACAAGACAGGAGATATGTGATCAGCAGCACGAGAGTCACAAGACAGGAGAGATGTGATCAGCAGGACCAGAGTCACAAGACAGGAGAGATGTGATCAGCAGGACCAGAGTCACAAGACAGGAGATATGTGATCAGCAGCACGAGAGTCACAAGACAAGAGAGATGTGATCAGCAGGACCAGAGTCACAAGACAGGAGAGATGTGATCAGCAGGACGAGAGTCACAAGACAGGAGAGATGTGATCAGCAGGTACTAGAGTCAAAAGACATGAGAGATGTGAAGAGGAGGACCAGAGTCACAAGACAAGAGAGATGTGATCAGCAGGACCAGAGTCACAAGACAGGAGCAATGTGATCAGCAGGACCAGAGTCACAAGACAGGAGAGATGTGATCAGCAGGACGAGAGTCACAAGACAAGAGAGATGTGATCAGCAGGTCCTAGAGTCAAAAGACATGAGAGATGTGATCAGGAGGACCAGAGTCACAAGACAAGAGAGATGTGATCAGCAGGACCAGAGTCACAAGACAGGAGAGATGTGATGAGCAGGACCAGAGTCACAAGACAGGAGAGATGTGATCAGCAGGACCTTAGTCACAAGAGAGGAGATATGTGATCAGCAGCACGAGAGTCACAAGACAGGAGAGATGTGATCAGGAGGTCCAGAGTCACAAGACAGGAGAGATGTGATCAGCAGGTACTAGAGTCACAAGACAGGAGAGATGTGATCAGCAGGACCAGAGTCACAAGACAGGAGAGATGTGATCAGCAGGACCAGAGTTACAAGACAGGAGAGATGTGGTCAGCAGGACCAGAGTCACAAGACAGGAGAGATGTGATCAGCAGGACCAGAGTCACAAGACATGAGATATGTGATCAGGAGGACCATATTCACAAGACAAGAGATGTGATCAAGACAAGAGTGATGTGATCAGCAGGACCAGAGTCACAAGACAGGAGAGATGTGATCAGCAGGACCAGAGTCACAAGACAGGAGAGATGTGATCAGCAGGACGAGAGTCACAAGACAGGAGAGATGTGATCATCAGGTACTAGAGTCAAAAGACATGAGAGATGTGATCAGGAGGACCAGAGTCACAAGACAAGAGAGATGTGATCAGCAGGACCAGAGTCACAAGACAGGAGAGATGTGATCAGCAGGACCAGAGTCACAAGACAGGAGAGATGTGATCAGCAGGACCAGAGTCACAAGACAGGAGATATGTGATCAGCAGCACGAGAGTCACAAGACAGGAGAGATGTGATCAGCAGGACCAGAGTCACAAGACAGGAGAGATGTGATCAGCAGGACCAGAGTCACAAGACAGGAGATATGTGATCAGCAGCACGAGAGTCACAAAACAAGAGAGATGTGATCAGCAGGACCAGAGTCACAAGACAGGAGAGATGTGATCAGCAGGACGAGAGTCACAAGACAGGAGAGATGTGATCAGCAGGTACTAGAGTCAAAAGACATGAGAGATGTGAAGAGGAGGACCAGAGTCACAAGACAAGAGAGATGTGATCAGCAGGACCAGAGTCACAAGACAGGAGCAATGTGATCAGCAGGACCAGAGTCACAAGACAGGAGAGATGTGATCAGCAGGACGAGAGTCACAAGACAAGAGAGATGTGATCAGCAGGTCCTAGAGTCAAAAGACATGAGAGATGTGATCAGGAGGACCAGAGTCACAAGACAAGAGAGATGTGATCAGCAGGACCAGAGTCACAAGACAGGAGAGATGTGATGAGCAGGACCAGAGTCACAAGACAGGAGAGATGTGATCAGCAGGACCTTAGTCACAAGAGAGGAGATATGTGATCAGCAGCACGAGAGTCACAAGACAGGAGAGATGTGATCAGGAGGTCCAGAGTCACAAGACATGAGATATGTGATCAGGAGGACCATATTCACAAGACAAGAGTGATGTGATCAGCAGGACCAGAGTCACAAGACAGGAGAGATGTGATCAGCAGGACCAGAGTCACAAGACAGGAGAGATGTGATCAGCAGGACGAGAGTCACAAGACAGGAGAGATGTGATCATCAGGTACTAGAGTCAAAAGACATGAGAGATGTGATCAGGAGGACCAGAGTCACAAGACAAGAGAGATGTGATCAGCAGGACCAGAGTCACAAGACAGGAGAGATGTGATCAGCAGGACCAGAGTCACAAGACAGGAGAGATGTGATCAGCAGGACCAGAGTCACAAGACAGGAGATATGTGATCAGCAGCACGAGAGTCACAAGACAGGAGAGATGTGATCAGCAGGACCAGAGTCACAAGACAGGAGAGATGTGATCAGCAGGACCAGAGTCACAAGACAGGAGATATGTGATCAGCAGCACGAGAGTCACAAAACAAGAGAGATGTGATCAGCAGGACCAGAGTCACAAGACAGGAGAGATGTGATCAGCAGGACGAGAGTCACAAGACAGGAGAGATGTGATCAGCAGGTACTAGAGTCAAAAGACATGAGAGATGTGAAGAGGAGGACCAGAGTCACAAGACAAGAGAGATGTGATCAGCAGGACCAGAGTCACAAGACAGGAGCAATGTGATCAGCAGGACCAGAGTCACAAGACAGGAGAGATGTGATCAGCAGGACGAGAGTCACAAGACAAGAGAGATGTGATCAGCAGGTCCTAGAGTCAAAAGACATGAGAGATGTGATCAGGAGGACCAGAGTCACAAGACAAGAGAGATGTGATCAGCAGGACCAGAGTCACAAGACAGGAGAGATGTGATGAGCAGGACCAGAGTCACAAGACAGGAGAGATGTGATCAGCAGGACCTTAGTCACAAGAGAGGAGATATGTGATCAGCAGCACGAGAGTCACAAGACAGGAGAGATGTGATCAGGAGGTCCAGAGTCACAAGACAGGAGAGATGTGATCAGCAGGTACTAGAGTCACAAGACAGGAGAGATGTGATCAGCAGGACCAGAGTCACAAGACAGGAGAGATGTGATCAGCAGGACCAGAGTTACAAGACAGGAGAGATGTGGTCAGCAGGACCAGAGTCACAAGACAGGAGAGATGTGATCAGCAGGACCAGAGTCACAAGACATGAGAGATGTGATCAGGAGGACCATATTCACAAGACAAGAGTGATGTGATCAGCAGGACCAGAGTCACAAGACAGGAGAGGTGTGATGAGCAGGTCCAGAGTCACAAGACATGAGAGATGTGATCAGGAGGACCAGAGTCACAAGACAGGAGAGATGTGATCAGCAGGACCAGAGTCACAAGACAGGAGAGATGTGATCAGCAGGACCAGAGTTACAAGACAGGAGAGATGTGGTCAGCAGGACCAGAGTCACAAGACAGGAGAGATGTGATCAGCAGGACCAGAGTCACAAGACATGAGAGATGTGATCAGGAGGACCATATTCACAAGACAAGAGTGATGTGATCAGCAGGACCAGAGTCACAAGACAGGAGAGATGTGATCAGCAGGACCAGAGTCACAAGACAGGAGAGATGTGATCAGCAGGACGAGAGTCACAAGACAGGAGAGATGTGATCATCAGGTACTAGAGTCAAAAGACATGAGAGATGTGATCAGGAGGACCAGAGTCACAAGACAAGAGAGATGTGATCAGCAGGACCAGAGTCACAAGACAGGAGAGTTGTGATCAGGAGGACCATATTCACAAGACAAGAGTGATGTGATCAGCAGGACCAGAGTCACAAGACAGGAGAGGTGTGATGAGCAGGTCCAGAGTCACAAGACATGAGAGATGTGATCAGGAGGACCAGAGTCACAAGACAGGAGAGATGTGATCAGCAGGACCAGAGTCACAAGACAGGAGAGATGTGATCAGCAGGACCAGAGTTACAAGACAGGAGAGATGTGGTCAGCAGGACCAGAGTCACAAGACAGGAGAGATGTGATCAGCAGGACCAGAGTCACAAGACATGAGAGATGTGATCAGGAGGACCATATTCACAAGACAAGAGTGATGTGATCAGCAGGACCAGAGTCACAAGACAGGAGAGATGTGATCAGCAGGTCCAGAGTCACAAGACATGAGAGATGTGATCAGGAGGAGCAGAGTCACTAGACAGGAGAGATGTGATCAGCAGGACCAGAGTCACAAGACAGGAGAGATGTGATCAGCAGGTCCAGAGTCACAAGACAGGAGAGATGTGATCAGGAGGACCAGAGTCACCAAACAAGAGAGATGTGATCAGCAGGACCAGAGTCACAAGACAAGCGAGATGTGATCAGCAGGACCAGAGTCACAAGACAGGAGAGATGTGATCAGGAGGACCAGAGTCACCAGACAGGAGAGATGTGATCAGCAGGACCAGAGTCACAAGACAGGAGATATGTGATCAGCAGCACGAGAGTCACAAGACAAGAGAGATGTGATCAGCAGGACCAGAGTCACAAGACAGGAGAGATGTGATCAGCAGGACGAGAGTCACAAGACAGGAGAGATGTGATCAGCAGGTACTAGAGTCAAAAGACATGAGAGATGTGAAGAGGAGGACCAGAGTCACAAGACAAGAGAGATGTGATCAGCAGGACCAGAGTCACAAGACAGGAGCAATGTGATCAGCAGGACCAGAGTCACAAGACAGGAGAGATGTGATCAGCAGGACGAGAGTCACAAGACAAGAGAGATGTGATCAGCAGGTCCTAGAGTCAAAAGACATGAGAGATGTGATCAGGAGGACCAGAGTCACAAGACAAGAGAGATGTGATCAGCAGGACCAGAGTCACAAGACAGGAGAGATGTGATGAGCAGGACCAGAGTCACAAGACAGGAGAGATGTGATCAGCAGGACCTTAGTCACAAGAGAGAGATATGTGATCAGCAGCACGAGAGTCACAAGACAGGAGAGATGTGATCAGGAGGTCCAGAGTCACAAGACAGGAGAGATGTGATCAGCAGGTACTAGAGTCACAAGACAGGAGAGATGTGATCAGCAGGACCAGAGTCACAAGACAGGAGAGATGTGATCAGCAGGACCAGAGTTACAAGACAGGAGAGATGTGGTCAGCAGGACCAGAGTCACAAGACAGGAGAGATGTGATCAGCAGGACCAGAGTCACAAGACATGAGAGATGTGATCAGGAGGACCATATTCACAAGACAAGAGTGATGTGATCAGCAGGACCAGAGTCACAAGACAGGAGAGGTGTGATCAGCAGGTCCAGAGTCACAAGACATGAGAGATGTGATCAGGAGGACCAGAGTCACAAGACAGGAGAGATGTGATCAGCAGGACCAGAGTCACAAGACAGGAGAGATGTGATCAGCAGGACCAGAGTTACAAGACAGGAGAGATGTGGTCAGCAGGACCAGAGTCACAAGACAGGAGAGATGTGATCAGCAGGACCAGAGTCACAAGACATGAGAGATGTGATCAGGAGGACCATATTCACAAGACAAGAGTGATGTGATCAGCAGGACCAGAGTCACAAGACAGGAGAGATGTGATCAGCAGGACCAGAGTCACAAGACAGGAGAGATGTGATCAGCAGGACGAGAGTCACAAGACAGGAGAGATGTGATCATCAGGTACTAGAGTCAAAAGACATGAGAGATGTGATCAGGAGGACCAGAGTCACAAGACAAGAGAGATGTGATCAGCAGGACCAGAGTCACAAGACAGGAGAGATGTGATCAGCAGGACCAGAGTCACAAGACAGGAGAGATGTGATCAGCAGGACCAGAGTCACAAGACAGGAGATATGTGATCAGCAGCACGAGACAAGACAGGAGAGATGTGATCAGCAGGACCAGAGTCACAAGACAGGAGAGATGTGATCAGCAGGACCAGAGTCACAAGACAGGAGATATGTGATCAGCAGCACGAGAGTCACAAGACAAGAGAGATGTGATCAGCAGGACCAGAGTCACAAGACATGAGAGATGTGATCAGCAGGTACTAGAGTCAAAAGACATGAGAGATGTGAAGAGGAGGACCAGAGTCACAAGACAAGAGAGATGTGATCAGCAGGACCAGAGTCACAAGACAGGAGCAATGTGATCAGCAGGACCAGAGTCACAAGACAGGAGAGATGTGATCAGCAGGACGAGAGTCACAAGACAAGAGAGATGTGATCAGCAGGACCAGAGTCACAAGACAGGAGAGATGCGATCAGTAGCACGAGAGTCACAAGACAGGAGAGATGTGATCAGCAGGACCAGAGTCACAAGACAGGAGATATGTGATCAGCAGCACGAGAGTCACAAGACAAGAGAGATGTGATCAGCAGGACCAGAGTCACAAGACATGAGAGATGTGATCAGCAGGTACTAGAGTCAAAAGACATGAGAGATGTGAAGAGGAGGACCAGAGTCACAAGACAAGAGAGATGTGATCAGCAGGACCAGAGTCACAAGACAGGAGCAATGTGATCAGCAGGACCAGAGTCACAAGACAGGAGAGATGTGATCAGCAGGACGAGAGTCACAAGACAAGAGAGATGTGATCAGCAGGACCAGAGTCACAAGACAGGAGAGATGCGATCAGTAGCACGAGAGTCACAAGACAGGAGAGATGTGATCAGGAGGTCCAGAGTCACAAGACATGAGAGATGTGATCAGGAGGACCAGAGTCACAAGACAGGAGAGATGTGATCAGCAGGACTAGAGTCACAAGACAGGAGAGATGTGATCAGCAGGTCCAGAGTCACAAGACATGAGAGATGTGATCAGCAGGTCCTAGAGTCAAAAGACATGAGAGATGTGATCAGGAGGACCAGAGTCACAAGACAAGAGAGATGTGATCAGCAGGACCAGAGTCACAAGACAGGAGAGATGTGATCAGCAGTACTAGAGTCACAAGACAGGAGAGATGTGATCAGCAGGTCCAGAGTCACAAGACATGAGAGATGTGATCAGGAGGACCAGAGTCACCAAACAAGAGAGATGTGAGCAGCAGGACCAGAGTCACAAGACAGGCGAGATGTGATCAGCAGGACCAGAGTCACAAAACAGGAGAGGTGTGATCAGCAGGACCAGAGTCACAAGACAGGAGAGATGTGGTCAGCAGGACGAGGGTCACAAGACAGGAGAGATGTGATCACCAGGTACTAGAGTCACAAGACATGAGAGATGTGATCAGGAGGACCAGATTCACAAGACAAGAGAGATGTGATCAGCAGGACCAGAGTCACAAGACAGGAGAGATGTGATCAGCAGGTCCAGAGTCACAAGACATGAGAGATGTGATCAGGAGGACCAGAGTCACTAGACAGGAGAGATGTGATGAGCAGGACCAGAGTCACAAGACAGGAGAGATGTGATCAGCAGGTCCAGAGTCAAAAGACAGGAGAGATGTGATCAGGAGGACCAGAGTCACCAAACAAGAGAGATGTGATCAGCAGGACCAGAGTCACAAGACAAGCGAGATGTGATCAGCAGGACCAGAGTCACAAGACAGGAGAGATGAGATCAGGAGGACCAGAGTCACCAGACAGGAGAGATGTGGTCAGCAGGACGAGAGTCACAAGACAGGAGAGATGTGATCACCAGGTACTAGAGTCACAAGACATGAGAGATGTGATCAGGAGGACCAGATTCACAAGACAAGAGAGATGTGATCAGCAGGACCAGAGTCACAAGACAGGAGAGATGTGATCAGCAGGTCCAGAGACACAAGACATGAGAGATGTGATCAGGAGGACCAGAGTCACAAGACAGGAGAGATGTGATCAGCAGGATGAGAGTTACAAGACAGGAGAGATGTGATCAGGAGGACCAGAGTCACCAAACAAGAGAGATGTGATCAGCAGGGCCAGAGTCACAAGACAGGCGAGATGTGATCAGCAGGACCAGAGTCACTAGACAGGAGAGATGTGATCAGCAGGACGAGGGTCACAAGACAGGAGAGATGTGGTCAGCAGGACCAGATTCACAAGACAAGAGAGATGTGATCAGCAGGACCAGAGTCACAAGACAGGAGAGATGTGATGAGCAGGACCAGAGTCACAAGACAGGAGAGATGTGATCAGCAGGACCTTAGTCACAAGACAGGAGATATGTGATCAGCAGCACGAGAGTCACAAGACAGGAGAGATGTGATCAGGAGGTCCAGAGTCACAAGACAGGAGAGATGTGATCAGCAGGTACTAGAGTCACAAGACAGGAGAGATGTGATCAGCAGGACCAGAGTTCAAGACAGGAGAGATGTGATCAGCAGGACCAGAGTTACAAGACAAGAGAGATGTGGTCAGCAGGACCAGAGTCACAAGACAGGAGAGATGTGATCAGCAGGACCAGAGTCACAAGACATGAGAGATGTGATCAGGAGGACCATATTCACAAGACAAGAGTGATGTGATCAGCAGGACCAGAGTCACAAGACAGGAGAGGTGTGATCAGCAGGACCAGAGTCACAAGACAGGAGAGATGTGATCAGCAGGACCAGAGTCACAAGACAGGAGAGATGTGATCAGCAGGACCAGAGTCACAAGACAGGAGAGATGTGATCAGCAGGACCTTAGTCACAAGACAGGAGATATGTGATCAGCAGCACGAAAGTCACAAGACAGGAGAGATGTGATCAGGAGGTCCAGAGTCACAAGACAGGAGAGATGTGATCAGCTGGACCAGAGTCACAAGACAGGAGAGATGTGATCAGCAGGACCAGAGTCACAAGACAGGAGAGATGTGGTCAGCAGGACGAGAGTCACAAGACAGGAGAGATGTGATCAGCAGGACCAGAGTCACAAGACAAGAGAGATGTGATCAGCAGGACCAGAGTCACAAGACAGGAGAGATGTGATCAGCAGGACCAGAGTCACAAGACATGAGAGATGTGATCAGGAGGACCATATTCACAAGACAAGAGTGATGTGATCAGCAGGACCAGAGTCACAAGACAGGAGAGATGTGATCAGCAGGACCAGAGTCACAAGACAGGAGAGATGTGATCAGCAGGACGAGAGTCACAAGACAGGAGAGATGTGATCAGCAGGTACTAGAGTCAAAAGACATGAGAGATGTGATCAGGAGGACCAGAGTCACAAGACAAGAGAGATGTGATCAGCAGGACCAGAGTCACAAGACAGGAGAGATGTGATCAGCAGGACCAGAGTCACAAGACAGGAGAGATGTGATCAGCAGGACCAGAGTCACAAGACAGGAGATATGTGATCAGCAGCACGAGAGTCACAAGACAGGAGAGATGTGATCAGCAGGACCAGAGTCACAAGACAGGAGAGATGTGATCAGCAGGACCAGAGTCACAAGACAGGAGATATGTGATCAGCAGCACGAGAGTCACAAGACAAGAGAGATGTAATCAGCAGGACCAGAGTCACAAGACAGGAGAGATGTGATCAGCAGGACGAGAGTCACAAGACAGGAGAGATGTGATCAGCAGGTACTAGAGTCAAAAGACATGAGAGATGTGATCAGGAGGACCAGAGTCACAAGACAAGAGAGATGTGATCAGCAGGACCAGAGTCACAAGACAGGAGCAATGTGATCAGCAGGACCAGAGTCACAAGACAGGAGAGATGTGATCAGCAGGACGAGAGTCACAAGACAGGAGAGATGTGATCAGCAGGTCCTAGAGTCAAAAGACATGAGAGATGTGATCAGGAGGACCAGAGTCACAAGACAAGAGAGATGTGATCAGCAGGACCAGAGTCACAAGACAGGAGAGATGCGATCAGTAGCACGAGAGTCACAAGACAGGAGAGATGTGATCAGGAGGTCCAGAGTCACAAGACATGAGAGATGTGATCAGGAGGACCAGAGTCACAAGACAGGAGAGATGTGATCAGCAGGACTAGAGTCACAAGACAGGAGAGATGTGATCAGCAGGTCCAGAGTCACAAGACATGAGAGATGTGATCAGCAGGTCCTAGAGTCACAAGACATGAGAGATGTGATCAGGAGGACCAGAGTCACAAGACAAGAGAGATGTGATCGGCAGGACCAGAGTCACAAGACAGGAGAGATGTGATCAGCAGTACTAGAGTCACAAGACAGGAGAGATGTGATCAGCAGGTCCAGAGTCACAAGACATGAGAGATGTGATCAGGAGGACCAGAGTCAAAGGACAAGAGAGATGTGATCAGCAGGTCCAGAGTCACAAGACAGGAGAGATGTGATCAGGAGGACCAGAGTCACCAAACAAGAGAGATGTGAGCAGCAGGACCAGAGTCACAAGACAGGCGAGATGTGATCAGCAGGACCAGAGTCACAAAACAGGAGAGGTGTGATCAGCAGGACCAGAGTCACAAGACAGGAGAGATGTGGTCAGCAGGACGAGGGTCACAAGACAGGAGAGATGTGATCACCAGGTACTAGAGTCACAAGACATGAGAGATGTGATCAGGAGGACCAGATTCACAAGACAAGAGAGATGTGATCAGCAGGACCAGAGTCACAAGACAGGAGAGATGTGATCAGCAGGTGCAGAGTCACAAGACATGAGAGATGTGATCAGGAGGACCAGAGTCACGATCAGCAGGATGAGAGTCACAAGACAGGAGAGATGTGATCAGCAGGTCCAGAGTCACAAGACAGGAGAGATGTGATCAGGAGGACCAGAGTCACCAAACAAGAGAGATGTGATCAGCAGGACCAGAGTCACAAGACAGGCGAGATGTGATCAGCAGGACCAGAGTCACAAGACAGGAGAGATGTGATCAGGAGGACCAGAGTCACCAGACAGGAGAGATGTGGTCAGCAGGACGAGAGTCACAAGACAGGAGAGATGTGATCAGCAGGTACAAGAGTCAAAAGACAGGAGAGATGTGATCAGGAGGTCCAGAGTCACAAGACATGAGAGATGTGATCAGCAGGACCAGAGTCACAAGACAGGAGAGATGTGATCAGCAGGACGAGAGTCACAAGACAGGAGAAATGTGATCAGCAGGACCAGGATTACAAGACATGAGAGATGTGGTCAGCAGGACTAGAGTCACAAGACAGGCGAGATGTGATAAGCAGGACCAGAGTCACAAGACAGGAGAGATGTGATCAGCAGGACCAGAGTCACAAGACAGGAGAGATGTGGTCAGCAGGACCAGAGTCACAAGACAGGAGAGATGTCATCAGCAGGTCCTAGAGTCACAAGACAGGAAAGATGTGATCAGCAGGTCCAGAGTCACAAGACAGGAGAGATGTGATCAGCAGGTCCAGAGTCACAAGACATGAGAGATGTGATCAGTAGGACCAGAGTCACAGACAAGAGAAATGTGATCAGCAATACTAGAGTCACAAGACAGGCGAGATGTGATCAGCAGGACCAGAGTCACAAGACAGGAAAGATGTGATCAGCAGGATGAGAGTCACAAGACAGGAGATATGTGGTCAGCAGGACGTCACAAGACAGGAGAGATGTGATCAGCAGGTACTAGAGTCAAAAGACATGAGAGATGTGATCAGGAGGACCAGAGTCACAAGACAAGACAGATGTCAGCAGGTCCAGAGTCACAAGACAGGAGAGATGTGATCAGCAGGACCAGAGTCACAAGACAGGAGAGATGTGGTCAGCAGGACAATCACAAGACAGGAGAGATGTGATCGGCAGGTCCTAGATCACAAGACAGGAGAGATGTGATCAGCAGGTCCAGAGTCACAAGACAGGAGAGATGTGATCAGCAGGTCCAGAGTCACAAGACAGGAGAGATGTGATCAGGAGGACCAGAGTCACAGACAAGAGAAATGTGATCAGCAATACTAGAGTCACAAGACAGGAGTGTGATCAGCAGGACTAGAGTCACAAGACAGGAGAGATGTGATCAGCAGGTCCAGAGTCACAAGACATGAGAGATGTGATCAGGAGGACCAGAGTCACTAGACAGGAGAGATGTGATCAGCAGGATGAGAGTCACAAGACAGGAGAGATGTGATCAGCAGGTCCTAGAGTCAAAGACATGAGAGATGTGATCAGGAGGACCAGAGTCACAAGACAAGAGAGATGTGATCAGCAGGACCAGAGTCACAAGACAGGAGAGATGTGATCAGCAGTACTAGAGTCACAAGACAGGAGAGATGTGGTCAGCAGGACGAGAGTCACAAGACAGGAGAGATGTGATCAGCAGGTACTAGAGTCACAAAACATGTGAGATGTGATCAGGAGGACCAGATTCACAAGACAAGAGAGATGTGATCAGCAGGACCAGAGTCACAAGACAGGAGAGATGTGATGAGCAGGACCAGAGTCACAAGACAGGAGAGATGTGATCAGCAGGACCTTAGTCACAAGACATGAGATATGTGATCAGCAGCACCAGAGTCACAAGACAGGAGAGATGTGATCAGGAGGTCCAGAGTCACAAGACAGGAGAGATGTGATCAGCAGGTACTAGAGTCACAAGACAGGAGAGATGTGATCAGCAGGACCAGAGTCACAAGACAGGAGAGATGTGATCAGCAGGACCAGAGTTACAAGACAGGAGAGATGTGGTCAGCAGGACCAGAGTCACAAGACAGGAGAGATGTGATCAGCAGGACCAGAGTCACAAGACATGAGAGATGTGATCAGGAGGACCATATTCACAAGACAGGAGAGATGTGATCAGGAGGACCAGAGTCACCAGACAAGAGAAATGTGATCAGCAATACTAGAGTCACAAGACAGGAGAGATGTGATCAGCAGGACTAGAGTCACAAGACAGGAGAGATGTGATCAGCAGGTCCAGAGTCACAAGACATGAGAGATGTGATCAGGAGGACCAGAGTCACTAGACAGGAGAGATGTGATCAGCAGGATGAGAGTCACAAGACAGGAGAGATGTGATCAGCAGGTCCTAGAGTCAAAAGACATGAGAGATGTGATAAGGAGGACCAGAGTCACAAGACAAGAGAGATGTGATCGGCAGGACCAGAGTCACAAGACAGGAGAGATGTGATCAGCAGTACTAGAGTCACAAGACAGGAGAGATGTGGTCAGCAGGACGAGAGTCACAAGACAGGAGAGATGTGATCAGCAGGTACTAGAGTCACAAAACATGTGAGATGTGATCAGGAGGACCAGATTCACAAGACAAGAGAGATGTGATCAGCAGGACCAGAGTCACAAGACAGGAGAGATGTGATCAGCAGGACCTTAGTCACAAGACAGGAGATATGTGATCAGCAGCACGAGAGTCACAAGACAGGAGAGATGTGATCAGGAGGTCCAGAGTCACAAGACAGGAGAGATGTGATCAGCAGGTACTAGAGTCACAAGACAGGAGAGATGTGATCAGCAGGACCAGAGTCACAAGACAGGAGAGATGTGATCAGGACCAGAGTTACAAGACAGGAGAGATGTGGTCAGCAGGACCAGAGTCACAAGACAGGAGAGATGTGATCAGCAGGACCAGAGTCACAAGACATGAGAGATGTGATCAGGAGGACCATATTCACAAGACAAGAGTGATGTGATCAGCAGGACCAGAGTCACAAGACAGGAGAGATGTGATCAGCAGGTCCAGAGTCACAAGACATGAGAGATGTGATCAGGAGGACCAGAGTCACAAGACAGGAGAGATGTGATCAGCAGGACCAGAGTCACAAGACAGGAGAGATGTGATCAGCAGGACCAGAGTCACAAGACAGGAGAGATGTGATCAGCAGGACCAGAGTCACAAGACAGGAGAGATGTGATCAGCAGGACCAGAGTCACAAGACATGAGAGATGTGATCAGGAGGACCATATTCACAAGACAAGAGTGATGTGATCAGCAGGACCAGAGTCACAAGACAGGAGAGATGTGATCAGCAGGACCAGAGTCACAAGACAGGAGAGATGTGATCAGCAGGACGAGAGTCACAAGACAGGAGAGATGTGATCATCAGGTACTAGAGTCAAAAGACATGAGAGATGTGATCAGGAGGACCAGAGTCACAAGACAAGAGAGATGTGATCAGCAGGACCAGAGTCACAAGACAGGAGAGATGTGATCAGCAGGACCAGAGTCACAAGACAGGAGAGATGTGGTCAGCAGGACAAGAGTCACAAGACAGGAGAGATGTGATCGGCAGGTCCTAGAGTCACAAGACAGGAGAGATGTGATCAGCAGGTCCAGAGTCACAAGACAGGAGAGATGTGATCAGCAGGTCCAGAGTCACAAGACAGGAGAGATGTGATCAGGAGGACCAGAGTCACAACAAGAGAAATGTGATCAGCAATACTAGAGTCACAAGACAGGAGAGATGTGATCAGCAGGACTAGAGTCACAAGACAGGAGAGATGTGATCAGCAGGTCCAGAGTCACAAGACATGAGAGATGTGATCAGGAGGACCAGAGTCACTAGACAGGAGAGATGTGATCAGCAGGATGAGAGTCACAAGACAGGAGAGATGTGATCAGCAGGTCCTAGAGTCAAAAGACATGAGAGATGTGATCAGGAGGACCAGAGTCACAAGACAAGAGAGATGTGATCGGCAGGACCAGAGTCACAAGACAGGAGAGATGTGATCAGCAGTACTAGAGTCACAAGACAGGAGAGATGTGGTCAGCAGGACGAGAGTCACAAGACAGGAGAGATGTGATCAGCAGGTACTAGAGTCACAAAACATGTGAGATGTGATCAGGAGGACCAGATTCACAAGACAAGAGAGATGTGATCAGCAGGACCAGAGTCACAAGACAGGAGAGATGTGATGAGCAGGACCAGAGTCACAAGACAGGAGAGATGTGATCAGCAGGACCTTAGTCACAAGACAGGAGATATGTGATCAGCAGCACGAGAGTCACAAGACAGGAGAGATGTGATCAGGAGGTCCAGAGTCACAAGACAGGAGAGATGTGATCAGCAGGTACTAGAGTCACAAGACAGGAGAGATGTGATCAGCAGGACCAGAGTCACAAGACAGGAGAGATGTGATCAGCAGGACCAGAGTCACAAGACAGGAGAGATGTGGTCAGCAGGACCAGAGTCACAAGACAGGAGAGATGTGATCAGCAGGACCAGAGTCACAAGACATGAGAGATGTGATCAGGAGGACCATATTCACAAGACAGGAGAGATGTGATCAGGAGGACCAGAGTCACCAGACAAGAGAAATGTGATCAGCAATACTAGAGTCACAAGACAGGAGAGATGTGATCAGCAGGACTAGAGTCACAAGACAGGAGAGATGTGATCAGCAGGTCCAGAGTCACAAGACATGAGAGATGTGATCAGGAGGACCAGAGTCACTAGACAGGAGAGATGTGATCAGCAGGATGAGAGTCACAAGACAGGAGAGATGTGATCAGCAGGTCCTAGAGTCAAAAGACATGAGAGATGTGATCAGGAGGACCAGAGTCACAAGACAAGAGAGATGTGATCGAGGACCAGAGTCACAAGACAGGAGATGTGATCAGCAGTACTAGAGTCACAAGACAGGAGAGATGTGATCAGCAGGACCAGAGTCACAAGACAGGAGAGATGTGATCAGCAGGTACTAGAGTCACAAAACATGTGAGATGTGATCAGGAGGACCAGATTCACAAGACAAGAGAGATGTGATCAGCAGGACCAGAGTCACAAGACAGGAGAGATGTGATGAGCAGGACCAGAGTCACAAGACAGGAGAGATGTGATCAGCAGGACCTTAGTCACAAGACAGGAGATATGTGATCAGCAGCACGAGAGTCACAAGACAGGAGAGATGTGATCAGGAGGTCCAGAGTCACAAGACAGGAGAGATGTGATCAGCAGGTACTAGAGTCACAAGACAGGAGAGATGTGATCAGCAGGACCAGAGTCACAAGACAGGAGAGATGTGATCAGCAGGACCAGAGTTACAAGACAGGAGAGATGTGGTCAGCAGGACCAGAGTCACAAGACAGGAGAGATGTGATCAGCAGGACCAGAGTCACAAGACATGAGAGATGTGATCAGGAGGACCATATTCACAAGACAAGAGTGATGTGATCAGCAGGACCAGAGTCACAAGACAGGAGAGGTGTGATCAGCAGGTCCAGAGTCACAAGACATGAGAGATGTGATCAGGAGGACCAGAGTCACAAGACAGGAGAGATGTGATCAGCAGGACCAGAGTCACAAGACAGGAGAGATGTGATCAGCAGGACCAGAGTTACAAGACAGGAGAGATGTGGTCAGCAGGACCAGAGTCACAAGACAGGAGAGATGTGATCAGCAGGACCAGAGTCACAAGACATGAGAGATGTGATCAGGAGGACCATATTCACAAGACAAGAGTGATGTGATCAGCAGGACCAGAGTCACAAGACAGGAGAGATGTGATCAGCAGGACCAGAGTCACAAGACAGGAGAGATGTGATCAGCAGGACGGAGTCACAAGACAGGAGAGATGTGATCATCAGGTACTAGAGTCAAAAGACATGAGAGATGTGATCAGGAGGACCAGAGTCACAAGACAAGAGAGATGTGATCAGCAGGACCAGAGTCACAAGACAGGAGAGATGTGATCAGCAGGACCAGAGTCACAAGACAGGAGAGATGTGATCAGCAGGACCAGAGTCACAAGACAGGAGATATGTGATCAGCAGCACGAGAGTCACAAGACAGGAGAGATGTGATCAGCAGGACCAGAGTCACAAGACAGGAGAGATGTGATCAGCAGGACCAGAGTCACAAGACAGGAGATATGTGATCAGCAGCACGAGAGTCACAAGACAAGAGAGATGTGATCAGCAGGACCAGAGTCACAAGACAGGAGAGATGTGATCAGCAGGACGAGAGTCACAAGACAGGAGAGATGTGATCAGCAGGACCAGAGTCACAAGACAGGAGCAATGTGATCAGCAGTACCAGAGTCACAAGACAGGAGAGATGTGATCAGCAGGACGAGAGTCACAAGACAAGAGAGATGTGATCAGCAGGTCCTAGAGTCAAAAGACATGAGAGATGTGATCAGGAGGACCAGAGTCACAAGACAAGAGAGATGTGATCAGCAGGACCAGAGTCACAAGACAGGAGAGATGTGATCAGTAGCACGAGAGTCACAAGACAGGAGAGATGTGATCAGGAGGTCCAGAGTCACAAGACATGAGAGATGTGATCAGGAGGACCAGAGTCACAAGACAGGAGAGATGTGATCAGCAGGACTAGAGTCACAAGACAGGAGAGATGTGATCAGCAGGTCCAGAGTCACAAGACATGAGAGATGTGATCAGCAGGTCCTAGAGTCAAAAGACATGAGAGATGTGATCAGGAGGACCAGAGTCACAAGACAAGAGAGATGTGATCGGCAGGACCAGAGTCACAAGACAGGAGAGATGTGATCAGCAGTACTAGAGTCACAAGACAGGAGAGATGTGATCAGGAGGACCAGAGTCACCAAACAAGAGAGATGTGAGCAGCAGGACCAGAGTCACAAGACAGGCGAGATGTGATCAGCAGGACCAGAGTCACAAAACAGGAGAGGTGTGATCAGCAGGACCAGAGTCACAAGACAGGAGAGATGTGGTCAGCAGGACGAGGGTCACAAGACAGGAGAGATGTGATCACCAGGTACTAGAGTCACAAGACATGAGAGATGTGATCAGGAGGACCAGATTCACAAGACAAGAGAGATGTGATCAGCAGGACCAGAGTCACAAGACAGGAGAGATGTGATCAGCAGGTCCAGAGTCACAAGACATGAGAGATGTGATCAGGAGGACCAGAGTCACTAGACAGGAGAGATGTGATCAGCAGGACCAGAGTCACAAGACAGGAGAGATGTGATCAGCAGGTCCAGAGTCACAAGACAGGAGAGATGTGATCAGGAGGACCAGAGTCACCAAACAAGAGTCATCAAGACCAGAGTCACAAGACAAGAGATGTGATCAGCAGGACCAGAGTCACAAGACATGAGAGATGTCAGGAGGACAAGACAGACAGAGAGATGTGATCAGCAGGATGAGAGTCACAAGACAGGAAAGATGTGATCAGCAGGTCCAGAGTCATAAGACAGGAGAGATGTGATCAGGAGGACCAGACCAGAGTCACCAAACAAGAGAGATGTGATCAGCAGGGCCAGAGTCACAAGACAGGCGAGATGTGATCAGCAGGACCAGAGTCACTAGACAGGAGAGATGTGATCAGCAGGACGAGAGTCACAAGACAGGAGAGATGTGGTCAGCAGGACGAGAGTCACAAGACAGGAGAGATGTGATCAGCAGGTACTAGAGTCACAAGACATGAGAGATGTGATCAGGAGGACCAGATTCACAAGACAAGAGAGATGTGATCAGCAGGACCAGAGTCACAAGACAGGAGAGATGTGATGAGCAGGACCAGAGTCACAAGACAGGAGAGATGTGATCAGCAGGACCAGAGTCACAAGACAGGAGATATGTGATCAGCAGCACGAGAGTCACAAGACAGGAGAGATGTGATCAGGAGGTCCAGAGTCACAAGACAGGAGAGATGTGATCAGCAGGTACTAGAGTCACAAGACAGGAGAGATGTGATCAGCAGGACCAGAGTCACAAGACAGGAGAGATGTGATCAGCAGGACCAGAGTTACAAGACAAGAGAGATGTGATCAGCAGGACCAGAGTCACAAGACATGAGAGATGTGATCAGGAGGACCATATTCACAAGACAAGAGTGATGTGATCAGCAGGACCAGAGTCACAAGACAGGAGTGTGATCAGCAGGACCAGAGTCACAAGACAGGAGAGATGTGATCAGCAGGACCAGAGTCACAAGACAGGAGAGATGTGATCAAGGACCAGAGTCACAAAACAGGAGATGTGATCAGCAGGACCAGAGTCACAAGACAGGAGAGATGTGGTCAGCAGGACCAGGTCACAAGACAGGAGAGATGTGATCACCAGGTACTAGAGTCACAAGACATGAGAGATGTGATCAGGAGGACCAGATTCACAAGACAAGAGAGATGTGATCAGCAGGACCAGAGTCACAAGACAGGAGAGATGTGATCAGCAGGTGCAGAGTCACAAGACATGAGAGATGTGATCAGGAGGACCAGAGTCACGATCAGCAGGATGAGAGTCACAAGACAGGAGAGATGTGATCAGCAGGTCCAGAGTCACAAGACAGGAGAGATGTGATCAGGAGGACCAGAGTCACCAAACAAGAGAGATGTGATCAGCAGGACCAGAGTCACAAGACAGGCGAGATGTGATCAGCAGGACCAGAGTCACAAGACAGGAGAGATGTGATCAGGAGGAACAGAGTCACCAGACAGGAGAGATGTGGTCAGCAGGACGAGAGTCACAAGACAGGAGAGATGTGATCAGCAGGTACAAGAGTCAAAAGACAGGAGAGATGTGATCAGGAGGTCCAGAGTCACAAGACATGAGAGATGTGATCAGCAGGACCAGAGTCACAAGACAGGAGAGATGTGATCAGCAGGACGAGAGTCACAAGACAGGAGAAATGTGATCAGCAGGACCAGGATTACAAGACATGAGAGATGTGGTCAGCAGGACTAGAGTCACAAGACAGGCGAGATGTGATAAGCAGGACCAGAGTCACAAGACAGGAGAGATGTGATCAGCAGGACCAGAGTCACAAGACAGGAGAGATGTGGTCAGCAGGACCAGAGTCACAAGACAGGAGAGATGTCATCAGCAGGTCCTAGAGTCACAAGACAGGAAAGATGTGATCAGCAGGTCCAGAGTCACAAGACAGGAGAGATGTGATCAGCAGGTCCAGAGTCACAAGACATGAGAGATGTGATCAGTAGGACCAGAGTCACCAGACAAGAGAAATGTGATCAGCAATACTAGAGTCACAAGACAGGCGAGATGTGATCAGCAGGACCAGAGTCACAAGACAGGAAAGATGTGATCAGCAGGATGAGAGTCACAAGACAGGAGAGATGTGGTCAGCAGGACGAGAGTCACAAGACAGGAGAGATGTGATCAGCAGGTACTAGAGTCAAAAGACATGAGAGATGTGATCAGGAGGACCAGAGTCACAAGACAAGACAGATGTGATCAGCAGGTCCAGAGTCACAAGACAGGAGAGATGTGATCAGCAGGACCAGAGTCACAAGACAGGAGAGATGTGGTCAGCAGGACAAGAGTCACAAGACAGGAGAGATGTGATCAGCAGGTCCTAGAGTCACAAGACAGGAGAGATGTGATCAGCAGGTCCAGAGTCACAAGACAGGAGAGATGTGATCAGCAGGTCCAGAGTCACAAGACAGGAGAGATGTGATCAGGAGGACCAGAGTCACCAGACAAGAGAAATGTGATCAGCAATACTAGAGTCACAAGACAGGAGAGATGTGATCAGCAGGACTAGAGTCACAAGACAGGAGAGATGTGATCAGCAGGTCCAGAGTCACAAGACATGAGAGATGTGATCAGGAGGACCAGAGTCACTAGACAGGAGAGATGTGATCAGCAGGATGAGAGTCACAAGACAGGAGAGATGTGATCAGCAGGTCCTAGAGTCAAAAGACATGAGAGATGTTATCAGGAGGACCAGAGTCACAAGACAAGAGAGATGTGATCAGCAGGACCAGAGTCACAAGACAGGAGAGATGTGATCAGCAGTACTAGAGTCACAAGACAGGAGAGATGTGATCAGCAGGACCAGAGTCACAAGACAGGAGAGATGTGATCAGCAGGTACTAGAGTCACAAGACATGAGAGATGTGATCAGGAGGACCAGATTCACAAGACAAGAGAGATGTGATCAGCAGGACCAGAGTCACAAGACAGGAGAGATGTGATGAGCAGGACCAGAGTCACAAGACAGGAGAGATGTGATCAGCAGGACCTTAGTCACAAGACAGGAGATATGTGATCAGCAGGACGAGAGTCACAAGACAGGAGAGATGTGATCAGGAGGTCCAGAGTCACAAGACAGGAGAGATGTGATCAGCAGGACCAGAGTCACAAGACAGGAGAGATGTGATCAGCAGGACCAGAGTCACAAGACAGGAGAGATGTGATCAGCAGGACCAGAGTTACAAGACAGGAGAGATGTGGTCAGCAGGACCAGAGTCACAAGACAGGAGAGATGTGATCAGCAGGACCAGAGTCACAAGACATGAGAGATGTGATCAGGAGGACCATATTCACAAGACAGGAGAGATGTGATCAGGAGGACCAGAGTCACCAGACAAGAGAAATGTGATCAGCAATACTAGAGTCACAAGACAGGAGAGATGTGATCAGCAGGACTAGAGTCACAAGACAGGAGAGATGTGATCAGCAGGTCCAGAGTCACAAGACATGAGAGATGTGATCAGGAGGACCAGAGTCACTAGACAGGAGAGATGTGATCAGCAGGATGAGAGTCACAAGACAGGAGAGATGTGATCAGCAGGTCCTAGAGTCACAAAACATGTGAGATGTGATCAGGAGGACCAGATTCACAAGACAAGAGAGATGTGATCAGCAGGACCAGAGTCACAAGACAGGAGAGATGTGATGAGCAGGACCAGAGTCACAAGACAGGAGAGATGTGATCAGCAGGACCTTAGTCACAAGACAGGAGATATGTGATCAGCAGCACGAGAGTCACAAGACAGGAGAGATGTGATCAGGAGGTCCAGAGTCACTAGACAGGAGAGATGTGATCAGCAAGAGTCACAAGACAGGAGAGATGTGATCAGCAGGACCAGAGTCACAAGACAGGAGAGATGTGATCAGCAGGACCAGAGTTACAAGACAGGAGAGATGTGGTCAGCAGGACCAGAGTCACAAGACAGGAGAGATGTGATCAGCAGGACCAGAGTCACAAGACATGAGAGATGTGATCAGGAGGACCAGATTCACAAGACAAGAGAGATGTGATCAGCAGGACCAGAGTCACAAGACAGGAGAGGTGTGATCAGCAGGTCCAGAGTCACAAGACATGAGAGATGTGATCAGGAGGACCAGAGTCACAAGACAGGAGAGGTGTGATCAGCAGGACCAGAGTCACAAGACAGGAGAGATGTGATCAGCAGGACCAGAGTTACAAGACAGGAGAGATGTGGTCAGCAGGACCAGAGTCACAAGACAGGAGAGATGTGATCAGCAGGACCAGAGTCACAAGACATGAGAGATGTGATCAGGAGGACCATATTCACAAGACAAGAGTGATGTGATCAGCAGGACCAGAGTCACAAGACAGGAGAGATGTGATCAGCAGGACCAGAGTCACAAGACAGGAGAGATGTGATCAGCAGGACGAGAGTCACAAGACAGGAGAGATGTGATCATCAGGTACTAGAGTCAAAAGACATGAGAGATGTGATCAGGAGGACCAGAGTCACAAGACAAGAGAGATGTGATCAGCAGGACCAGAGTCACAAGACAGGAGAGATGTGATCAGCAGGACCAGAGTCACAAGACAGGAGAGATGTGATCAGCAGGACCAGAGTCACAAGACAGGAGATCAGCAGCAAGAGTCACAAGACAGGAGAGATGTGATCAGCAGGACCAGAGTCACAAGACAGGAGAGATGTGATCAGCAGGACCAGAGTCACAAGACAGGAGATATGTGATCAGCAGCACGAGAGTCACAAGACAAGAGAGATGTGATCAGCAGGACCAGAGTCACAAGACAGGAGAGATGTGATCAGCAGGACGAGAGTCACAAGACAGGAGAGATGTGATCAGCAGGACCAGAGTCACAAGACAGGAGCAATGTGATCAGCAGTACCAGAGTCACAAGACAGGAGAGATGTGATCAGCAGGACGAGAGTCACAAGACAAGAGAGATGTGATCAGCAGGTCCTAGAGTCAAAAGACATGAGAGATGTGATCAGGAGGACCAGAGTCACAAGACAAGAGAGATGTGATCAGCAGGACCAGAGTCACAAGACAGGAGAGGTGTGATCAGCAGGTCCAGAGTCACAAGACATGAGAGATGTGATCAGGAGGACCAGAGTCACTAGACAGGAGAGATGTGATCAGCAGGATGAGAGTCACAAGACAGGAGAGATGTGATCAGCAGGTCCTAGAGTCACAAAACATGTGAGATGTGATCAGGAGGACCAGATTCACAAGACAAGAGAGATGTGATCAGCAGGACCAGAGTCACAAGACAGGAGAGATGTGATGAGCAGGACCAGAGTCACAAGACAGGAGAGATGTGATCAGCAGGACCTTAGTCACAAGACAGGAGATATGTGATCAGCAGCACGAGAGTCACAAGACAGGAGAGATGTGATCAGGAGGTCCAGAGTCACAAGACAGGAGAGATGTGATCAGCAGGTACTAGAGTCACAAGACAGGAGAGATGTGATCAGCAGGACCAGAGTCACAAGACAGGAGAGATGTGATCAGCAGGACCAGAGTTACAAGACAGGAGAGATGTGGTCAGCAGGACCAGAGTCACAAGACAGGAGAGATGTGATCAGCAGGACCAGAGTCACAAGACATGAGAGATGTGATCAGGAGGACCATATTCACAAGACAAGAGTGATGTGATCAGCAGGACCAGAGTCACAAGACAGGAGAGGTGTGATCAGCAGGTCCAGAGTCACAAGACATGAGAGATGTGATCAGGAGGACCAGAGTCACAAGACAGGAGAGGTGTGATCAGCAGGACCAGAGTCACAAGACAGGAGAGATGTGATCAGCAGGACCAGAGTTACAAGACAGGAGAGATGTGGTCAGCAGGACCAGAGTCACAAGACAGGAGAGATGTGATCAGCAGGACCAGAGTCACAAGACATGAGAGATGTGATCAGGAGGACCAGAGTCACAAGACAAGAGTGATGTGATCAGCAGGACCAGAGTCACAAGACAGGAGAGATGTGATCAGCAGGACCAGAGTCACAAGACAGGAGAGATGTGATCAGCAGGACGAGAGTCACAAGACAGGAGAGATGTGATCATCAGGTACTAGAGTCAAAAGACATGAGAGATGTGATCAGGAGGACCAGAGTCACAAGACAAGAGAGATGTGATCAGCAGGACCAGAGTCACAAGACAGGAGAGATGTGATCAGCAGGACCAGAGTCACAAGACAGGAGAGATGTGATCAGCAGGACCAGAGTCACAAGACAGGAGATATGTGATCAGCAGCACGAGAGTCACAAGACAGGAGAGATGTGATCAGCAGGACCAGAGTCACAAGACAGGAGAGATGTGATCAGCAGGACCAGAGTCACAAGACAGGAGAGATGTGATCAGCAGCACGAGAGTCACAAGACAAGAGAGATGTGATCAGCAGGACCAGAGTCACAAGACAGGAGAGATGTGATCAGCAGGACGAGAGTCACAAGACAGGAGAGATGTGATCAGCAGGACCAGAGTCACAAGACAGGAGCAATGTGATCAGCAGTACCAGAGTCACAAGACAGGAGAGATGTGATCAGCAGGACGTCACAAGACAAGAGAGATGTGATCAGCAGGTCCTAGAGTCAAAAGACATGAGAGATGTGATCAGGAGGACCAGAGTCACAAGACAAGAGAGATGTGATCAGCAGGACCAGAGTCACAAGACAGGAGAGATGCGATCAGTAGCACGAGAGTCACAAGACAGGAGAGATGTGATCAGGAGGTCCAGAGTCACAAGACATGAGAGATGTGATCAGGAGGACCAGAGTCACAAGACAGGAGAGATGTGATCAGCAGGACTAGAGTCACAAGACAGGAGAGATGTGATCAGCAGGTCCAGAGTCACAAGACATGAGAGATGTGATCAGCAGGTCCTAGAGTCAAAAGACATGAGAGATGTGATCAGCAGGTCCAGAGTCACAAGACATGAGAGATGTGATCAGGAGGACCAGAGTCACCAAACAAGAGAGATGTGAGCAGCAGGACCAGAGTCACAAGACAGGAGAGATGTGATCAGCAGGACCAGAGTCACAAGACAGGAGAGATGTGATCAGCAGGACCAGAGTCACAAGACAGGAGAGATGTGGTCAGCAGGACGAGGTCACAAGACAGGAGACACAGGTACTAGAGTCACAAGACATGAGAGATGTGATCAGGAGGACCAGATTCACAAGACAAGAGAGATGTGATCAGCAGGACCAGAGTCACAAGACAGGAGAGATGTGATCAGCAGGTCCAGAGTCACAAGACATGAGAGATGTGATCAGGAGGACCAGAGTCACCAGACAGGAGAGATGTGATCAGCAGGACCAGAGTCACAAGACAGGAGAGATGTGATCAGCAGGTCCAGAGTCACAAGACAGGAGAGATGTGATCAGGAGGACCAGAGTCACAAGACAAGAGAGATGTGATCAGCAGGACCAGAGTCACAAGACATGAGAGATGTGATCAGGAGGACCAGAGTCACGAGACAGGAGAGATGTGATCAGCAGGATGAGAGTTACAAGACAGGAAAGATGTGATCAGCAGGTCCAGAGTCATAGGACAGGAGAGATGTGATCAGGAGGACCAGAGTCACAAACAAGAGAGATGTGATCAGCAGGACCAGAGTCACAAGACAGGCGAGATGTGATCAGCAGGACCAGAGTCACTAGACAGGAGAGATGTGATCAGCAGGACCAGAGTCACAAGACAGGAGAGATGTGGTCAGCAGGACGAGAGTCACAAGACAGGAGAGATGTGATCAGCAGGTACTAGAGTCACAAGACATGAGAGATGTGATCAGGAGGACCAGATTCACAAGACAAGAGAGATGTGATCAGCAGGACCAGAGTCACAAGACAGGAGAGATGTGATGAGCAGGACCAGAGTCACAAGACAGGAGAGATGTGATCAGCAGGACCTTAGTCACAAGACAGGAGATATGTGATCAGCAGCACGAGAGTCACAAGACAGGAGAGATCACAAGACAGGACAGGAGATGTGATCAGCAGGACTAGAGTCACAAGACAGGAGAGATGTGATCAGCAGGACCAGAGTCACAAGACAGGAGAGATGTGATCAGCAGGACCAGAGTCACAAGACAGGAGAGATGTGATCAGCAGGACCTTAGTCACAAGACAGGAGATATGTGATCAGCAGCACGAAAGTCACAAGACAGGAGAGATGTGATCAGCAGGACCAGAGTCACAAGACAGGAGAGATGTGATCAGCAGGACCAGAGTCACAAGACAGGAGAGATGTGATCAGCAGGACCAGAGTCACAAGACAGGAGAGATGTGATCAGCAGGACCAGAGTCACAAGACATGAGAGATGTGATCAGGAGGACCAGAGTCACAAGACAAGAGAGATGTGATCAGCAGGACCAGAGTCACAAGACAGGAGAGATGTGATCAGTGAGTCACAAGACAGGAGAGATGTGATCAGCAGGACGAGAGTCACAAGACAGGAGAGATGTGATCATCAGGTACTAGAGTCAAAAGACATGAGAGATGTGATCAGGAGGACCAGAGTCACAAGACAAGAGAGATGTGATCAGCAGGACCAGAGTCACAAGACAGGAGAGATGTGATCACAGGAGAGTCACAAGACAGAGAGATGTGATCAGCAGGACCAGAGTCACAAGACAGGAGATATGTGATCAGCAGCACGAGAGTCACAAGACAGGAGAGATGTGATCAGCAGGACCAGAGTCACAAGACAGGAGAGATGTGATCAGCAGGACCAGAGTCACAAGACAGGAGATATGTGATCAGCAGCACGAGAGTCACAAGACAAGAGAGATGTGATCAGCAGGACCAGAGTCACAAGACAGGAGAGATGTGATCAGCAGGACCAGAGTCACAAGACAGGAGAGATGTGATCAGCAGGACCAGAGTCACAAGACAGGAGAGATGTGATCAGCAGGACCAGAGTCACAAGACAGGAGAGATGTGATCAGCAGGACCAGAGTCACAAGACAAGAGAGATGTGATCAGCAGGTCCTAGAGTCAAAAGACATGAGAGATGTGATCAGGAGGACCAGAGTCACAAGACAAGAGAGATGTGATCAGCAGGACCAGAGTCACAAGACAGGAGAGATGTGAGCACGAGAGTCACAAGACATGAGAGATGTGATCAGGAGGTCCAGAGTCACAAGACATGAGAGATGTGATCAGGAGGACCAGAGTCACAAGACAGGAGAGATGTGATCAGCAGGACTAGAGTCACAAGACAGGAGAGATGTGATCAGCAGGTCCAGAGTCACAAGACATGAGAGATGTGATCAGCAGGTCCTAGAGTCAAAAGACATGAGAGATGTGATCAGGAGGACCAGAGTCACAAGACAAGAGAGATGTGATCAGCAGGACCAGAGTCACAAGACAGGAGAGATGTGATCAGCAGTACTAGAGTCACAAGACAGGAGAGATGTGATCAGCAGGTCCAGAGTCACAAGACATGAGAGATGTGATCAGGAGGACCAGAGTCACAAACAAGAGTGTGAGCAGCAGGACCAGAGTCACAAGACAGGCGAGATGTGATCAGCAGGACCAGAGTCACAAAACAGGAGAGGTGTGATCAGCAGGACCAGAGTCACAAGACACGAGATGTCAGCAGGACGAGGGTCACAAGACAGGAGAGATGTGATCACCAGGTACTAGAGTCACAAGACATGAGAGATGTGATCAGGAGGACCAGATTCACAAGACAAGAGAGATGTGATCAGCAGGACCAGAGTCACAAGACAGGAGAGATGTGATCAGCAGGTCCAGAGTCACAAGACATGAGAGATGTGATCAGGAGGACCAGAGTCACTAGACAGGAGAGATGTGATCAGCAGGACCAGAGTCACAAGACAGGAGAGATGTGATCAGCAGGTCCAGAGTCACAAGACAGGAGAGATGTGATCAGGAGGACCAGAGTCACCAAACAAGAGAGATGTGATCAGCAGGACCAGAGTCACAAGACAAGTGTGATCAAGACAGAGTCACAAGACATGAGAGATGTGATCAGGAGGACCAGAGTCACGAGACAGGAGAGATGTGATCAGCAGGATGAGAGTTACAAGACAGGAAAGATGTGATCAGCAGGTCCAGAGTCATAGGACAGGAGAGATGTGATCAGGAGGACCAGAGTCACCAAACAAGAGAGATGTGATCAGCAGGGCCAGAGTCACAAGACAGGCGAGATGTGATCAGCAGGACCAGAGTCACTAGACAGGAGAGATGTGATCAGCAGGACGAGGGTCACAAGACAGGAGAGATGTGGTCAGCAGGACGAGAGTCACAAGACAGGAGAGATGTGATCAGCAGGTACTAGAGTCACAAAACATGTGAGATGTGATCAGGAGGACCAGATTCACAAGACAAGAGAGATGTGATCAGCAGGACCAGAGTCACAAGACAGGAGAGATGTGATGAGCAGGACCAGAGTCACAAGACAGGAGAGATGTGATCAGCAGGACCTTAGGACAGGAGATATGTGATCAGCAGGACCAGAGTCACAAGACAGGAGAGATGTGATCAGGAGGTCCAGAGTCACAAGACAGGAGAGATGTGATCAGCAGGTACTAGAGTCACAAGACAGGAGTGATCACAAGACACAAGACAGGAGAGATGTGATCAGCAGGACCAGAGTTACAAGCAAGAGAGATGTGATCAGCAGGACCAGAGTCACAAGACATGAGAGATGTGATCAGGAGGACCATATTCACAAGACAAGAGTGATGTGATCAGGACCAGAGTCAGGGACCAGAGTCACAAGACAGGAGAGATGTGATCAGCAGGACCAGAGTCACAAGACAGGAGAGATGTGATCAGCAGGACCAGAGTCACAAGACAGGAGAGATGTGATCAGCAGGACCTTAGTCACAAGACAGGAGATATGTGATCAGCAGCACGAAAGAGTCACAAGACAGGAGAGATGTGATCAGGAGGTCCAGAGTCACAAGACAGGAGAGATGTGATCAGCAGGACCAGAGTCACAAGACAGGAGAGATGTGATCAGCAGGACCAGAGTCACAAGACAGGAGAGATGTGATCAGCAGGACCAGAGTCACAAGACAGGAGAGATGTGATCAGCAGGACCAGAGTCACAAGACAAGAGAGATGTGATCAGCAGGACCAGAGTCACAAGACAGGAGAGATGTGATCAGCAGGACCACAGTCACAAGACATGAGAGATGTGATCAGTGATCACAAGACAGGAGTGATGTGATCACAGGACCAGAGTCACAAGACAGGAGAGATGTGATCAGCAGGACCAGAGTCACAAGACAGGAGAGATGTGATCAGCAGGACGAGAGTCACAAGACAGGAGAGATGTGATCAGCAGGTACTAGAGTCAAAAGACATGAGAGATGTGATCAGGAGGACCAGAGTCACAAGACAAGAGAGATGTGATCAGCAGGACCAGAGTCACAAGACAGGAGAGATGTGATCAGCAGGACCAGAGTCAAAGACAGGAGAGATGTGATCAGCAGGACCAGAGTCACAAGACAGGAGATATGTGATCAGCAGCACGAGAGTCACAAGACAGGAGAGATGTGATCAGCAGGACCAGAGTCACAAGACAGGAGAGATGTGATCAGCAGGACCAGAGTCACAAGACAGGAGATATGTGATCAGCAGCTCGAGAGTCACAAGACAAGAGAGATGTGATCAGCAGGACCAGAGTCACAAGACAGGAGAGATGTGATCAGCAGGACGAGAGTCACAAGACAGGAGAGATGTGATCAGCAGGACCAGAGTCAGGAGGACAAGACAGGAGAGATGTGATCAGCAGGACCAGAGTCACAAGACAGGAGAGATGTGATCAGCAGGACCAGAGTCACAAGACAGGAGAGATGTGATCAGCAGGACGAGAGTCACAAGACAGGAGAGATGTGATCAGCAGGTCCTAGAGTCAAAAGACATGAGAGATGTGATCAGGAGGACCAGAGTCACAAGACAAGAGAGATGTGATCAGCAGGACCAGAGTCACAAGACAGGAGAGATGTGATCAGCAGGACCAGAGTCACAAGACAGGAGAGATGTGATCAGGAGGTCCAGAGTCACAAGACATGAGAGATGTGATCAGGAGGACCAGAGTCACAAGACAGGAGAGATGTGATCAGCAGGACTAGAGTCACAAGACAGGAGAGATGTGATCAGCAGGTCCAGAGTCACAAGACATGAGAGATGTGATCAGCAGGTCCTAGAGTCACAAGACATGAGAGATGTGATCAGGAGGACCAGAGTCACAAGACAGGAGGATGTGATCAGCAGGACCAGAGTCACAAGACAGGAGAGATGTGATCAGGAGGACCAGAGTCACCAAACAAGAGAGATGTGATCAGCAGGACCAGAGTCACAAGACAGGAGAGTGATGTGATCAGCAGGACCAGAGTCACAAGACAGGAGAGATGTGATCAGCAGGTACCAGAGTCACAAGACATGAGAGATGTGATCAGGAGGACCAGATTCACAAGACAAGAGAGATGTGATCAGCAGGACCAGAGTCACAAGACAGGAGAGATGTGATCAGCAGGACCAGAGTCACAAGACAGGAGAGATGTGATCAGCAGGACCAGAGTCACAAGACAGGAGAGATGTGATCAGCAGGACCAGAGTCACAAGACAGGAGAGATGTGATCAGCAGGACGAGAGTCACAAGACAGGAGAGATGTGATCAGCAGGTACTAGAGTCACAAGACAGGAGAGATGTGATCAGCAGGACCAGAGTCACAAGACAGGAGAGATGTGATCAGCAGGACCAGAGTTACAAGACAAGAGAGATGTGATCAGCAGGACCAGAGTCACAAGACATGAGAGATGTGATCAGGAGGACCATATTCACAAGACAAGAGTGATGTGATCAGCAGGACCAGAGTCACAAGACAGGAGAGATGTGATCAGCAGGACCAGAGTCACAAGACAGGAGAGATGTGATCAGCAGGACCAGAGTCACAAGACAGGAGAGATGTGATCAGCAGGACCAGAGTCACAAGACAGGAGAGATGTGATCAGCAGGACCTTAGTCACAAGACAGGAGATATGTGATCAGCAGACAAGACAGGAGAGATGTGATCAGGAGGTCCAGAGTCACAAGACAGGAGAGATGTGATCAGCAGGACCAGAGTCACAAGACAGGAGAGATGTGATCAGCAGGACCAGAGTCACAAGACAGGAGAGATGTGATCAGCAGGACCAGAGTCACAAGACAGGAGAGATGTGATCAGCAGGACCAGAGTCACAAGACAAGAGAGATGTGATCAGCAGGACCAGAGTCACAAGACAGGAGAGATGTGATCAGCAGGACCAGAGTCACAAGACATGAGAGATGTGATCAGCAGGACCATATTCACAAGACAAGTCACAGGACCAGAGTCACAAGACAGGAGAGATGTGATCAGCAGGACCAGAGTCACAAGACAGGAGAGATGTGATCAGCAGGACGAGAGTCACAAGACAGGAGAGATGTGATCAGCAGGTACTAGAGTCACAAGACATGAGAGATGTGATCAGGAGGACCAGAGTCACAAGACAAGAGACAAGACAGGAGAGATGTGATCAGCAGGACCAGAGTCACAAGACAGGAGAGATGTGATCAGCAGGACCAGAGTCACAAGACAGGAGAGATGTGATCAGCAGGACCAGAGTCACAAGACAGGAGATATGTGATCAGCAGGACGAGAGTCACAAGACAGGAGAGATGTGATCAGCAGGACCAGAGTCACAAGACAGAGAGATGTGATCAGCAGGACCAGAGTCACAAGACAGGAGATCAGCAGGACCAGAGTCACAAGACAAGAGAGATGTGATCAGCAGGACCAGAGTCACAAGACAGGAGAGATGTGATCAGCAGGACGAGAGTCACAAGACAGGAGAGATGTGATCAGCAGTTACTAGAGTCAAAAGACATGAGAGATGTGATCAGGAGGACCAGAGTCACAAGACAAGAGAGATGTCATCAGCAGGACCAGAGTCACAAGACAGGAGCAATGTGATCAGCAGGACCAGAGTCACAAGACAGGAGAGATGTGATCAGCAGGACGAGAGTCACAAGACAGGAGAGATGTGATCAGCAGGTCCTAGAGTCAAAAGACATGAGAGATGTGATCAGGAGGACCAGAGTCACAAGACAAGAGAGATGTGATCAGCAGGACCAGAGTCACAAGACAGGAGAGATGTGATCAGGAGGTCCAGAGTCACAAGACATGAGAGATGTGATCAGGAGGACCAGAGTCACAAGACAGGAGAGATGTGATCAGCAGGACTAGAGTCACAAGACAGGAGAGATGTGATCAGCAGGTCCAGAGTCACAAGACATGAGAGATGTGATCAGCAGGTCCTAGAGTCACAAGACAGAGTCACCAGAGTCACAAGACAAGAGAGATGTGATCAGCAGGACCAGAGTCACAAGACAGGAGAGATGTGATCAGCAGGAGTCACAAGACAGGAGAGATGTGATCAGGAGGTCCAGAGTCACAAGACATGAGAGATGTGATCAGGAGGACCAGAGTCACAAGACAGGAGAGATGTGATCAGCAGGACTCACAAGACAGGAGAGATGTGATCAGCAGGTCCAGAGTCACAAGACATGAGAGATGTGATCAGCAGGTCCTAGAGTCACAAGACATGAGAGATGTGATCAGGAGGACCAGAGTCACAAGACAAGAGAGATGTGATCAGCAGGATGAGAGTTACAAGACAGGAGAGATGTGATCAGCAGGTCCAGAGTCACAAGACAGGAGAGATGTGATCAGGAGGACCAGAGTCACCAAACAAGAGAGATGTGATCAGCAGGGCCAGAGTCACAAGACAGGCGAGATGTGATCAGCAGGACGAGGGTCACAAGACAGGAGAGATGTGGTCAGCAGGACGAGAGTCACAAGACAGGAGAGATGTGATCAGCAGGTACTAGAGTCACAAAACATGTCAGGAGGACCAGAGTCACAAGACAAGAGAGATGTGATCAGCAGGACCAGAGTCACAAGACAGGAGAGATGTGATCAGCAGGACCAGAGTCACAAGACAGGAGAGATGTGATCAGCAGGACCAGAGTCACAAGACAGGAGATATGTGATCAGCAGCACGAGAGTCACAAGACAGGAGAGATGTGATCAGGAGGTCCAGAGTCACAAGACAGGAGAGATGTGATCAGCAGGACTAGAGTCACAAGACAGGAGAGATGTGATCAGCAGGACCAGAGTCACAAGACAGGAGAGCTGTGATCAGCAGGACCAGAGTCACAAGACAAGAGAGATGTGATCAGCAGGACCAGAGTCACAAGACAGGATGATCAGATGACAAGAGTGATGTGATCAGCAGGACCAGAGTCACAAGACAGGAGAGATGTGATCAGCAGGACCAGAGTCACAAGACAGGAGAGATGTGATCAGCAGGACCAGAGTCACAAGACAGGAGAGATGTGATCAGCAGGACCAGAGTCACAAGACAGGAGAGATGTGATCAGCAGGACCTTAGTCACAAGACAGGAGATATGTGATCAGCAGCACGAAAGTCACAAGACAGGAGAGATGTGATCAGGAGGTCCAGAGTCACAAGACAGGAGAGATGTGATCAGCAGGACCAGAGTCACAAGACAGGAGAGATGTGATCAGCAGGACCAGAGTCACAAGACAGGAGAGATGTGATCAGCAGGACGAGAGTCACAAGACAGGAGAGATGTGATCAGCAGGACCAGAGTCACAAGACAAGAGAGATGTGATCAGCAGGACCAGAGTCACAAGACAGGAGAGATGTGATCAGCAGGACCAGAGTCACAAGACATGAGAGATGTGATCAGGAGGACCATATTCACAAGACAAGAGTCAGCAGGACCAGAGTCACAAGACAGGAGAGATGTGATCAGCAGGACCAGAGTCACAAGACAGGAGAGATGTGATCAGCAGGACGAGAGTCACAAGACAGGAGAGATGTGATCAGCAGGTACTAGAGTCAAAAGACATGAGAGATGTGATCAGGAGGACCAGAGTCACAAGACAAGAGAGATGTGATCAGCAGGACCAGAGTCACAAGACAGGAGAGATGTGATCAGCAGGACCAGAGTCAAAGACAGGAGAGATGTGATCAGCAGGACCAGAGTCACAAGACAGGAGATATGTGATCAGCAGGACCAGTCACAAGACAGGAGAGATGTGATCAGCAGGACCAGAGTCACAAGACAGGAGAGATGTGATCAGCAGGACCAGAGTCACAAGACAGGAGATATGTGATCAGCAGGACCAGAGTCACAAGACAAGAGAGATGTGATCAGCAGGACCAGAGTCACAAGACAGGAGAGATGTGATCAGCAGGACCAGAGTCACAAGACAGGAGAGATGTGATCAGCAGGACTAGAGTCAAAGACATGAGAGATGTGATCAGGAGGACCAGAGTCACAAGACAAGAGAGATGTGATCAGCAGGACCAGAGTCACAAGACAGGAGAGATGTGATCAAGACAGGAGAATGTGATCAGCAGGACCAGAGTCACAAGACAGGAGAGATGTGATCAGCAGGACGAGAGTCACAAGACAGGAGAGATGTGATCAGCAGGTCCTAGAGTCAAAAGACATGAGAGATGTGATCAGGAGGACCAGAGTCACAAGACAAGAGAGATGTGATCAGCAGGACCAGAGTCACAAGACAGGAGAGATGTGATCAGCAGGACCAGAGTCACAAGACAGGAGAGATGTGATCAGGAGGTCCAGAGTCACAAGACATGAGAGATGTGATCAGCAGGTCCAGAGTCACAAGACATGAGAGATGTGATCAGCAGGTCCTAGAGTCACAAGACATGAGAGATGTGATCAGGAGGACCAGAGTCACAAGACAAGAGAGATGTGATCAGCAGGACCAGAGTCACAAGACAGGAGAGATGTGATCAGCAGTACTAGAGTCACAAGACAGGAGAGATGTGATCAGCAGGTCCAGAGTCACAAGACATGAGAGATGTGATCAGGAGGACCAGAGTCAAAGGACAAGAGAGATGTGATCAGCAGGTCCAGAGTCACAAGACAGGAGAGATGTGATCAGGAGGACCAGAGTCACAAACAAGAGAGATGTGATCAGCAGGACCAGAGTCACAAGACAGGCGAGATGTGATCAGCAGGACCAGAGTCACAAGACAGGAGAGATGTGATCAGCAGGACCAGAGTCACAAGACAGGAGAGATGTGGTCAGCAAGACACAAGACAGGAGATGTGATCAGGTACTAGAGTCACAAGACATGAGAGATGTGATCACAAGACAAGAGAGATGTGATCAGCAGGACCAGAGTCACAAGACAGGAGAGATGTGATCAGCAGGTGCAGAGTCACAAGACATGAGAGATGTGATCAGGAGGACCAGAGTCACGATCAGCAGGATGAGAGTCACAAGACAGGAGAGATGTGATCAGCAGGTCCAGAGTCACAAGACAGGAGAGATGTGATCAGGAGGACCAGAGTCACCAAACAAGAGAGATGTGATCAGCAGGACCAGAGTCACAAGACAGGCGAGATGTGATCAGCAGGTACAAGAGTCAAAAGACAGGAGAGATGTGATCAGGAGGTCCAGAGTCACAAGACATGAGAGATGTGATCAGCAGGACCAGAGTCACAAGACAGGAAAGATGTGATCAGCAGGATGAGAGTCACAAGACAGGAGAGATGTGGTCAGCAGGACGAGAGTCACAAGACAGGAGAGATGTGATCAGCAGGTACTAGAGTCAAAAGACATGAGAGATGTGATCAGGAGGACCAGAGTCACAAGACAAGACAGATGTGATCAGCAGGTCCAGAGTCACAAGACAGGAGAGATGTGATCAGCAGGACCAGAGTCACAAGACAGGAGAGATGTGGTCAGCAGGACAAGAGTCACAAGACAGGAGAGATGTGATCAGCAGGTCCTAGAGTCACAAGACAGGAGAGATGTGATCAGCAGGTCCAGAGTCACAAGACAGGAGAGATGTGATCAGCAGGTACTAGAGTCACAAGACATGAGAGATGTGATCAGCAGGTACTAGAGTCACAAGACATGAGAGATGTGATCAGGAGGACCAGAGTCACAAGACAAGAGAGATGTGATCAGCAGGACCAGAGTCACAAGACAGGAGAGATGTGATCAGCAGGACTAGAGTCACAAGACAGGAGAGATGTGATCAGCAGGTCACAAGACAGGAGAGATGTGAGAGGTCAAAGACATGAGAGATGTGATCAGGAGGACCAGAGTCACAAGACAAGAGAGCAAGACAGGAGAGATGTGATCAGCAGGACCAGAGTCACAAGACAAGAGAGATGTGATCAGCAGGACCAGAGTCACAAGACATGAGAGATGTGATCAGCAGGACCAGAGTCACAAGACATGAGAGATGTGATCAGGAGGAGCAGATTCACAAGACAAGAGAGATGTGATCAGCAGGACCAGAGTCACAAGACAGGAGAGATGTGATCAGCAGGACCAGAGACACAAGACAGGAGAGATGTGATCAGCAGGACGAGAGTCAAAAGACAGGAGAGATGTGATCAGCAGGTACTAGAGTCAAAAGACATGAGAGATGTGATCAGGAGGACCAGAGTCACAAGACAAGAGAGATGTGATCAGCAGGACCAGAGTCACAAGACAGGAGAGATGTGATCAGCAGTACTAGAGTCACAAGACAGGAGAGATGTGATCAGCAGGTCCAGAGTCACAAGACATGAGAGATGTGATCAGGAGGACCAGAGTCACAAGACATGAGAGATGTGATTAGCAGGACTAGAGTCACAAGACAGGAGAGATGTGATCAGCAGGTCCAGAGTCACAAGACATGAGAGATGTGATCAGGAGGACCAGAGTCACTAGACAGGAGAGATGTGATCAGCAGGATGAGAGTCACAAGACAGGAGAGATGTGATCAGCAGGTCCAGAGTCACAAGACAGGAGAGATGTGATCAGGAGGACCAGAGTCACCAAACAAGAGAGATGTGATCAGCAGGACCAGAGTCACAAGACAGGCGAGATGTGATCAGCAGGACCAGAGTCACAAGACAGGAGAGATGTGATCAGCAGGACCAGAGTCACAAGACAGGAGAGATGTGGTCAGCAGGACGAGAGTCACAAGACAGGAGAGATGTGATCAGCAGGTACTAGAGTCACAAGACATGAGAGATGTGATCTGGAGAACCAGATTCACAAGACAAGAGAGATGTGATCAGCAGGACCAGAGTCACAAGACAGGAGAGATGTGATCAGCAGGACCAGAGTCACAAGACAGGAGAGATGTGATCAGCAGGACCAGAGTCACAAGACAGGAGATATGTGATCAGCAGCACGAGAGTCACAAGACAGGAGGGATGTGATCAGCAGGACCAGAGTCACAAGACAGGAGAGATGTGATCAGCAGGACGAGAGTCACAAGACAGGAGAGATGTGATCAGCAGGACTAGAGTCACAAGACAGGAGAGATGTGATCAGCAGGTCCAGAGTCACAAGACATGAGAGATGTGATCAGGAGGACCAGAGTCACTAGACAGGAGAGATGTGATTAGCAGGATGAGAGTCACAAGACAGGAGAGATGTGATCAGCAGGTACTAGAGTCACAAGACATGAGAGATGTGATCAGCAGGTACTAGAGTCACAAGACATGAGAGATGTGATCTGGAGAACCAGATTCACAAGACAAGAGAGATGTGATCAGCAGGACCAGAGTCACAAGACAGGAGAGATGTGATCAGCAGGACCAGAGTCACAAGACAGGAGAGATGTGATCAGCAGGACCAGAGTCACAAGACAGGAGATATGTGATCAGCAGCACGAGAGTCACAAGACAGGAGAGATGTGATCAGCAGGACCAGAGTCACAAGACAGGAGAGATGTGATCAGCAGGACGAGAGTCACAAGACAGGAGAGATGTGATCAGCAGGTACTAGAGTCAAAAGACATGAGAGATGTGATCAGGAGGACCAGAGTCACAAGACAAGAGAGATGTGATCAGCAGCACGAGAGTCACAAGACAGGAGAGATGTGATCAGCAGGACCAGAGTCACAAGACAAGAGAGATGTGATCAGCAGGACCAGAGTCACAAGACATGAGAGATGTGATCAGCAGGACCAGAGTCACAAGACAGGAGAGATGTGATCAGCAGGACCAGAGTCACAGGACAGCAGAGTCACAAGACAGGAGAGATGTGATCAGCAGGACCAGAGTCACAAGACAGGAGAGATGTGATCAGCAGGACCTTAGTCACAAGACAGGAGATATCAGTGATCAGACAGCACGAAAGTCACAAGAGAGATGTGATCAGGAGGTCCAGAGTCACAAGACAGGAGAGATGTGATCAGCAGGACCAGAGTCACAAGACAGGAGAGATGTGATCAGCAGGACCAGAGTCACAAGACAGGAGAGATGTGGTCAGCAGGACCAGAGTCACAAGACAGGAGAGATGTGATCAGCAGGACCAGAGTCACAAGACAAGAGAGATGTGATCAGCAGGACCAGAGTCACAAGACAGAGAGATGACAGAGATGGAGGACCATATTCACAAGACAAGAGTGATGTGATCAGCAGGACCAGAGTCACAAGACAGGAGAGATGTGATCAGCAGGACCAGAGTCACAAGACAGGAGAGATGTGATCAGCAGGACCAGAGTCAAAGACAGGAGAGATCACAAGTCACAAGACAGGAGATGTGATCAGCAGGACCAGAGTCACAAGACAGGAGAGATGTGATCAGCAGGACCAGAGTCACAAGACAGGAGATATGTGATCAGCAGCACAGAGAGTCACAAGACAGGAGAGATGTGATCAGCAGGACCAGAGTCACAAGACAGGAGAGATGTGATCAGCAGGACCAGAGTCACAAGACAGGAGATATGTGATCAGCAGCACGAGAGTCACAAGACAAGAGAGATGTGATCAGCAGGACCAGAGTCACAAGACAGGAGAGATGTGATCAAGACAGGACAGGAGATGTGATCAGCAGGACTAGAGTCAAAAGACATGAGAGATGTGATCAGGAGGACCGGAGTCACAAGACAAGAGAGATGTGATCAGCAGGACCAGAGTCACAAGACAGGAGAGATGTGATCAGCAGGACCAGAGTCACAAGACAGGAGAGATGTGATCAGCAGGACGAGAGTCACAAGACAGGAGAGATGTGATCAGCAGGTCCTAGAGTCAAAAGACATGAGAGATGTGATCAGGAGGACCAGAGTCACAAGACAAGAGAGATGTGATCAGCAGGACCAGAGTCACAAGACAGGAGAGATGCGATCAGTAGGACACGAGTCACAAGACAGGAGAGATGTGATCAGGAGGTCCAGAGTCACAAGACATGAGAGATGTGATCAGGAGGACCAGAGTCACAAGACAGGAGAGATGTGATCAGCAGGACTAGAGTCACAAGACAGGAGAGATGTGATCAGCAGGTCCAGAGTCACAAGACATGAGAGATGTGATCAGCAGGTCCTAGAGTCACAAGACATGAGAGATGTGATCAGGAGGACCAGAGTCACAAGACAAGAGAGATGTGATCAGGACGACCAGAGTCACAAGACAGGAGAGATGTGATCAGAGGGACTAGAGTCACAAGACAGGAGAGATGTGATCAGCAGGTCCAGAGTCACAAGACATGAGAGATGTGATCAGGAGGACCATATTCACTAGACAGGAGAGATGTGATCAGCAGGTCCAGAGTCACAAGACAGGAGAGATGTGATCAAGAGGACCAGAGTCACCAAACAAGAGAGATGTGATCAGCAGGACCAGAGTCACAAGACAGGCGAGATGTGATCAGCAGGACCAGAGTCACAAGACAGGAGAGATGTGATCAGCAGGACCAGAGTCACAAGACAGGAGAGATGTGGTCAGCAGGACGAGAGTCACAAGACAGGAGAGATGTGATCAGCAGGTACTAGAGTCACAAGACATGAGAGATGTGATCAGGAGGACCAGAGTCACAAGACAAGAGAGATGTGATCAGCAGGACCAGAGTCACAAGACAGGAGAGATGTGATCAGCAGGTCCAGAGTCACAAGACATGAGAGATGTGATCAGGAGGACCAGAGTCAGCAGGAAGACACAAGACAGGAGATGTGATCAGCAGGTCCAGAGTCACAAGACAGGAGAGATGTGATCAGGAGGACCAGAGTCACCAAACAAGAGAGATGTGATCAGCAGGACAGAGTCACAAGAGTCACAAGACAGGAGAGATGTGATCAGGAGGTCCAGAGTCACAAGACATGAGAGATGTGATCAGCAGGACCAGAGTCACAAGACAGGAAAGATGTGATCAGCAGGATGAGAGTCACAAGACAGGAGAGATGTGGTCAGCAGGACGAGAGTCACAAGACAGGAGAGATGTGATCAGCAGGTACTAGAGTCAAAAGACATGAGAGATGTGATCAGGAGGACCAGGACCAAGACAGATCACAAGTCCAGACAAGACAGGAGAGATGTGATCAGCAGGACCAGAGTCACAAGACAGGAGTGGTCACAAGAGTCACAAGACAGGAGAGATGTGATCAGCAGGTCCTAGAGTCACAAGACAGGAGAGATGTGATCAGCAGGTCCAGAGTCACAAGACAGGAGAGATGTGATCAGCAGGTACTAGAGTCACAAGACATGAGAGATGTGATCAGCAGGTACTAGAGTCACAAGACATGAGAGATGTGATCTGGAGAACCAGATTCACAAGACAAGAGAGATGTGATCAGCAGGACCAGAGTCACAAGACAGGAGAGATGTGATCAGCAGGACGAGAGTCACAAGACAGGAGAGATGTGATCAGCAGGTACTAGAGTCAAAAGACATGAGAGATGTGATCAGGAGGACCAGAGTCACAAGACAAGAGAGATGTGATCAGCAGCACGAGAGTCACAAGACAGGAGAGATGTGATCAGCAGGACCAGAGTCACAAGACAAGAGAGATGTGATCAGCAGGACCAGAGTCACAAGACATGAGAGATGTGATCAGCAGGACCAGAGTCACAAGACATGAGAGATGTGATCAGGAGGACCAGAGTCACAAGACAAGAGAGATGTGATCAGCAGGACCAGAGTCACAAGACAGGAGAGATGTGATCAGCAGGACCAGAGTCACAAGACAGGAGAGATGTGATCAGCAGGACCAGAGTCAAAGACAGGAGAGATGTGATCAGCAGGTACTAGAGTCAAAAGACATGAGAGATGTGATCAGGAGGACCAGAGTCACAAGACAAGAGAGATGTGATCAGCAGGACCAGAGTCACAAGACAGGAGAGATGTGATCAGCAGTACTAGAGTCACAAGACAGGAGAGATGTGATCAGTCACAAGACATGAGATGTGATCAGGAGGACCAGAGTCACAAGACAGGAGAGATGTGATCAGAGGGACTAGAGTCACAAGACAGGAGAGATGTGATCAGCAGGTCCAGAGTCACAAGACATGAGAGATGTGATCAGGAGGACCAGAGTCACTAGACAGGAGAGATGTGATCAGCAGGATGAGAGTCACAAGACAGGAGAGATGTGATCAGCAGGTCCAGAGTCACAAGACAGGAGAGATGTGATCAGGAGGACCAGAGTCACCAAACAAGAGAGATGTGATCAGCAGGACCAGAGTCACAAGACAGGCGAGATGTGATCAGCAGGACCAGAGTCACAAGACAGGAGAGATGTGATCAGCAGGACCAGAGTCACAAGACAGGAGATGTGGTCAGCAGGACACACAAGACAGGAGAGATGTGATCAGCAGGTACTAGAGTCACAAGACATGAGAGATGTGATCTGGAGAACCAGATTCACAAGACAAGAGAGATGTGATCAGCAGGACCAGAGTCACAAGACAGGAGAGATGTGATCAGCAGGACCAGAGTCACAAGACAGGAGAGATGTGATCAGCAGGACCAGAGTCACAAGACAGGAGATATGTGATCAGCAGCACGAGAGTCACAAGACAGGAGGGATGTGATCAGCAGGACCAGAGTCACAAGACAGGAGAGATGTGATCAGCAGGACGAGAGTCACAAGACAGGAGAGATGTGATCAGCAGGACTAGAGTCACAAGACAGGAGAGATGTGATCAGCAGGTCCAGAGTCACAAGACATGAGAGATGTGATCAGGAGGACCAGAGTCACTAGACAGGAGAGATGTGATTAGCAGGATGAGAGTCACAAGACAGGAGAGATGTGATCAGCAGGTACTAGAGTCACAAGACATGAGAGATGTGATCAGCAGGTACTAGAGTCACAAGACATGAGAGATGTGATCTGGAGAACCAGATTCACAAGACAAGAGAGATGTGATCAGCAGGACCAGAGTCACAAGACAGGAGAGATGTGATCAGCAGGACCAGAGTCACAAGACAGGAGAGATGTGATCAGCAGGACCAGAGTCACAAGACAGGAGATATGTGATCAGCAGCACGAGAGTCACAAGACAGGAGAGATGTGATCAGCAGGACCAGAGTCACAAGACAGGAGAGATGTGATCAGCAGGACGAGAGTCACAAGACAGGAGAGATGTGATCAGCAGGTACAGAGTCAAAAGACATGAGAGATGTGATCAGGAGGACCAGAGTCACAAGACAAGAGTGTGATCACAGCACGAGAGTCAGACAGGAGAGATGTGATCAGCAGGACCAGAGTCACAAGACAAGAGAGATGTGATCAGCAGGACCAGAGTCACAAGACATGAGAGATGTGATCAGCAGGACCAGAGTCACAAGACAGGAGAGATGTGATCAGCAGGACCAGAGTCACAAGACAGGAGAGATGTGATCAGCAGGACCAGAGTCACAAGACAGGAGAGATGTGATCAGCAGGACCAGAGTCACAAGACAGGAGAGATGTGATCAGCAGGACAGAGTCAAGACAGGAGAGATGTGATCAGACAGGAGAGATGTGATCAGGAGGTCCAGAGTCACAAGACAGGAGAGATGTGATCAGCAGGTCCAGAGTCACAAGACATGAGAGATGTGATCAGCAGGACGAGAGTCACAAGACAGGAGAGATGTGATCAGCAGGTCCAGAGTCACAAGACAGGAGAGATGTGATCAGCAGGACTAGAGTCACAAGACAGGAGAGATGTGATCAGCAGGACCAGAGTCACAAGACAGGAGAGATGTGATCAGCAGGACCAGAGTCACAAGACATGAGAGATGTGATCAGCAGGACCATATTCACAAGTGATGTGATCAGCAGGACCAGAGTCACAAGACAGGAGAGATGTGATCAGCAGGACCAGAGTCACAAGACAGGAGAGATGTGATCAGCAGGACCAGAGTCAAAGACAGGAGAGATGTGATCAGCAGGACCAGAGTCACAAGACAGGAGAGATGTGATCAGCAGGACCAGAGTCACAAGACAGGAGAGATGTGATCAGCAGGACCAGAGTCACAAGACAGGAGAGATGTGATCAGCAGGACGAGAGTCACAAGACAGAGTGATCACAAGAGTCACAAGACAGAGAGATGTGATCAGCAGGACCAGAGTCACAAGACAGGAGAGTGATCAGCAGATCACAAGACAGGAGATGTGATCAGCAGGACCAGAGTCACAAGACAGGAGAGATGTGATCAGCAGGACCAGAGTCACAAGACAGGAGAGATGTGATCAGCAGGTACTAGAGTCAAAAGACATGAGAGATGTGATCAGGAGGACCAGAGTCACAAGACAAGAGAGATGTGATCAGTGGACCAGAGTCACAAGACAGGAGCAGATGTGATCAGCAGGACCAGAGTCACAAGACAGGAGAGATGTGATCAGCAGGAGTCACAAGACAGGAGAGATGTGATCAGCAGGACGAAGTCACAAGACAGGAGAGATGTGATCAGCAGGTCCTAGAGTCAAAAGACATGAGAGATGTGATCAGGAGGACCAGAGTCACAAGACAAGAGAGATGTGATCAGCAGGACCAGAGTCACAAGACAGGAGTGTGATCAAGACAAGACAGGAGAGATGTGATCAGGAGGTCCAGAGTCACAAGACATGAGAGATGTGATCAGCAGGACCAGAGTCACAAGACAGGAGAGATGTGATCAGCAGGACTAGAGTCACAAGACAGGAGAGATGTGATCAGCAGGTCCAGACATGAGAGATGATGAGGACTAGAGTCACAGAGTCACAGAGATCAGGAGGACCAAGACAAGAGAGATGTGATCAGCAGGACCAGAGTCACAAGACAGGAGAGATGTGATCAGCAGGACCAGAGTCACAAGACAGGAGAGATGTGATCAGCAGGTCCAGAGTCACAAGACAGGAGAGATGTGATCAGCAGGACAGAGTCACAAGAGAGATGTGATCAGCAGGACCAGAGTCACAAGACAGGAGAGATGTGATCAGGAGGACCAGAGTCACCAAACAAGAGAGATGTGATCAGCAGGACCAGAGTCACAAGACAGGCGAGATGTGATCAGCAGGACCAGAGTCACAAGACAGGAGAGATGTGATCAGCAGGACCAGAGTCACAAGACAGGAGAGATGTGGTCAGCAGGACGAGAGTCACAAGACAGGAGAGATGTGATCAGCAGGTACTAGAGTCACAAGACATGAGAGATGTGATCAGGAGGACCAGAGTCACAAGACAGAGTCAGACAGGAGAGATGTGATCAGCAGGTCCAGAGTCACAAGACAGGAGAGATGTGATCTGCAGGACGAGAGTCACAAGACAGGAGAGATGTGATCAGCAGGTCCAGAATCACAAGACAGGAGAGATGTGATCAGGAGGACCAGAGTCACCAAACAAGTCACAGGACCAGAGTCACAAGACAGGAGAGATGTGATCAGCAGGACAAGAGTCACAAGACAGGAGAGATGTGATCAGGAGGTCCAAGACAAGACATGAGAGATGTGATCAGCAGGACCAGAGTCACAAGACAGGAAAGATGTGATCACACAAGACAGGAGAGATGTGATCAGCAGGACGAGAGTCACAAGACAGGAGAGATGTGATCAGCAGGTACAGAGTCACAAGAGATGTGATCAGGAGGACCAGAGTCACAAGACAAGAGATGTGATCAGCAGGACCAGAGTCACAAGACAGGAGAGATGTGATCAGCAGGACCAGAGTCACAAGACAGGAGAGATGTGATCAGACAGGACAGCAGGTCCTAGAGTCACAAGACAGGAGAGATGTGATCAGCAGCAGGACCAGAGTCACAAGACAGGAGAGATGTGATCAGCAGGACTAGAGTCACAAGACAGGAGAGATGTGATCAGCAGGTACAGAGTCACAAGACATGAGAGATGTGATCAGCCAGATTCACAAGACAAGAGAGATGTGAGTCACAAGACAGGAGAGATGTGATCAGCAGGACCAGAGTCACAAGACAGGAGAGATGTGATCAGGAGGACCAGAGTCACAAGACAAGAGAGATGTGATCAGCAGGACCAGAGTCACAAGACAGGAGAGATGTGATCAGCAGGACCAGAGTCACAAGACAAGAGAGATGTGATCAGCAGGACCAGAGTCACAAGACATGAGAGATGTGATCAGGAGGACCAGAGTCACAAGACAAGAGAGATGTGATCAGCAGGACCAGAGTCACAAGACAAGAGTGATGTGATCAGCAGGACCAGAGTCACAAGACAGGAGAGAGGTGATCAGCAGTACTAGAGTCACAAGACAGGAGAGATGTGATCAGCAGGTACTAGGTCACAAACAGACATGAGAGATGTGATCAGGAGGACCAGAGTCACAAGACAAGAGAGATGTGATCAGGAGGACCAGAGTCACAAGACAGGAGAGATGTGATCAGCAGGACTAGAGTCACAAGACAGGAGAGATGTGATCAGCAGGTCCAGAGTCACAAGACATGAGAGATGTGATCAGGAGGACCAGAGTCACAAGACATGAGAGATGTGATCAGCAGGACTAGAGTCACAAGACAGGAGAGATGTGATCAGCAGGTCCAGAGTCACAAGACATGAGAGATGTGATCAGGAGGACCAGAGTCACTAGACAGGAGAGATGTGATCAGCAGGACCAGAGTCACAAGACAGGAGAGATGTGATCAGCAGGTCCAGAGTCACAAGACAGGAGAGATGTGATCTGGAGAACCAGATCACAAGACAAGAGAGATGTGATCAGCAGGACCAGAGTCACAAGACAGGAGAGATGTGATCAGCAGGACCAGAGTCACAAGACAGGAGAGATGTGATCAGCAGGACCAGAGTCACAAGACAGGAGATATGTGATCAGCAGCACGAGAGTCACAAGACAGGAGGGATGTGATCAGCAGGACCAGAGTCACAAGACAGGAGAGATGTGATCAGCAGGACGAGAGTCACAAGACAGGAGAGATGTGATCAGCAGGACTAGAGTCACAAGACAGTAGAGATGTGATCAGCAGGTCCAGAGTCACAAGACATGAGAGATGTGATCAGGAGGACCAGAGTCACAAGACAGGAGAGATGTGATCAGCAGGATGAGAGTCACAAGACAGGAGAGATGTGATCAGCAGGTACTAGAGTCACAAGACATGAGAGATGTGATCAGCAGGTACTAGAGTCAGACATGAGAGATGTGATCTGGAGAACCAGATTCAAGACAAGAGAGATGTGATCAGCAGGACCAGAGTCACAAGACAGGCGAGATGTGATCAACAGGACCAGAGTCACGAGACAGGAGAGATGTGATCAGCAGGACCAGAGTCACAAGACAGGAGATATGTGATCAGCAGCACGAGAGTCACAAGACAGGAGAGATGTGATCAGCAGGACCAGAGTCACAAGACAGGAGAGATGTGATCAGCAGGACGAGAGTCACAAGACAGGAGAGATGTGATCAGCAGGTCCAGAGTCACAAGACATGAGAGATGTGATCAGGAGGACCAGAGTCACAAGACAAGAGAGATGTGATCAGCAGGACCAGAGTCACAAGACAGGAGAGATGTGATCAGCAGGACCAGAGTCACAAGACATGAGAGATGTGATCAGGAGGACCAGAGTCACAAAGACAGGAGAGATGTGATCAGCAGGACCAGAGTCACAAGACAGAGAGAGATGTGATCAGCAGGACCAGAGTCACAAGACAGGAGAGATGTGATCAGCAGGACCAGAGTCACAAGACAGGAGAGATGTGATCAGCAGGACCAGAGTCACAAGACAGGAGATATGTGATCAGCAGGACGAGAGTCACAAGACAGGAGAGATGTGATCAGGAGGTCCAGAGTCACAAGACAGGAGAGATGTGATCAGCAGGACCAGAGTCACAAGACAGGAGAGATGTGATCAGCAGGACCAGAGTCACAAGACAGGAGAGATGTGATCAGCAGGACAGAGTCACAAGACAGGAGAGATGTGATCAGCAGGAGAGTCACAAGACAGAGAGATGTGATCAGCAGGACCAGAGTCACAAGACAGGAGAGATGTGATCAGCAGGAGAGTCACAAGAGTCACAAGACAAGACAAGAGATGTGATCAGCAGGACCAGAGTCACAAGACAGGAGAGATGTGATCAGCAGGACCAGAGTCACAAGACAGGAGAGATGTGATCAGCAGGACCAGAGTCAAAGACAGGAGAGATGTGATCAGCAGGACCAGAGTCACAAGACAGGAGAGGTGTGATCAGCAGGACCAGAGTCAAAGACAGGAGAGATGTGATCAGCAGGACCAGAGTCACAAGACAGGAGATATGTGATCAGCAGGACCAGAGTCACAAGACAGGAGAGATGAGTCACAAGACAGGAGAGATGTGATCAGCAGACAGAGACAAGAGATGTGATCAGCAGGACCAGAGTCACAAGACAGGAGAGATGTGATCAGCAGGACGAGAGTCACAAGACAGGAGAGATGTGATCAGCAGGTACTAGAGTCACAAGACATGAGAGATGTGATCAGGAGGACCAGAGTCACAAGACAAGAGAGATGTGATCAGGACCAGAGTCACAAGACAGGAGCAATGTGATCAGCAGGACCAGAGTCACAAGACAGGAGAGATGTGATCAGCAGGACGAGAGTCACAAGACAGGAGAGATGTGATCAGCAGGTCCAGAGTCAAAAGACATGAGAGATGTGATCAGGAGATCACAAGACAAGAGATGTGATCAGCAGGACCAGAGTCACAAGACAGGAGAGATGTGATCAGAGGACACGAGAGTCACAAGACAGGAGAGATGTGATCAGCAGGTCCAGAGTCACAAGACATGAGAGATGTGATCAGGAGGACCAGAGTCACAAGGCAGGAGAGATGTGATCAGCAGGACTAGAGTCACAAGACAGGAGAGATGTGATCAGCAGGTCCAGAGTCACAAGACAGGAGAGATGTGATCAGCAGGTCCAGAGTCACAAGACATGAGAGATGTGATCAGCAGGACCAGAGTCACAAGACAAGAGAGATGTGATCAGCAGGACCAGAGTCACAAGACAGGAGAGATGTGATCAGCAGGACCAGAGTCACAAGACAGGAGAGATGTGATCAGCAGGTCCAGAGTCACAAGACATGAGAGATGTGATCAGGAGGACCAGAGTCAAAGGACAAGAGAGATGTGATCAGCAGGTCCAGAGTCACAAGACAGGAGAGATGTGATCAGGAGGACCAGAGTCACCAAACAAGAGAGATGTGAGCAGCAGGACCAGAGTCACAAGACAGGCGAGATGTGATCAGCAGGACCAGAGTCACAAGACAGGAGAGATGTGATCAGCAGGACCAGAGTCACAAGACAGGAGAGATGTGGTCAGCAGGACGAGAGTCACAAGACAGGAGAGATGTGATCAGCAGGTACTAGAGTCACAAGACATGAGAGATGTGATCAGGAGGACCAGATTCACAAGACAAGAGAGATGTGATCAGCAGGACCAGAGTCACAAGACAGGAGAGATGTGATCAGCAGGTGCAGAGTCACAAGACATGAGAGATGTGATCAGGAGGACCAGAGTCACGATCAGCAGGATGAGAGTCACAAGACAGGAGAGATGTGATCAGCAGGTCCAGAGTCACAAGACAGGAGAGATGTGATCAGGAGGACCAGAGTCACCAAACAAGAGAGATGTGATCAGCAGGACCAGAGTCACAAGACAGGCGAGATGTGATCAGCAGGTACAAGAGTCAAAAGACAGGAGAGATGTGATCAGGAGGTCCAGAGTCACAAGACATGAGAGATGTGATCAGCAGGACCAGAGTCACAAGACAGGAGAGATGTGATCAGCAGGATGAGAGTCACAAGACAGGAGAGATGTGATCAGCAGGACGACACAAGACAGGAGAGATGTGATCAGCAGGTACTAGAGTCACAAGACATGAGAGATGTGATCAGGAGGACCAGAGTCACAAGACAAGACAGATGTGATCAGCAGGTCCAGAGTCACAAGACAGGAGAGATGTGATCAGCAGGACCAGAGTCACAAGACAGAGAGATGTGATCAGCAGGACCAGAGTCACAAGACAGGAGATCACAAGACAGGAGAGAGTGATCAGCAGGTCCTAGAGTCACAAGACAGGAGAGATGTGATCAGCAGGACCAGAGTCACAAGACAGGAGAGATGTGATCAGCAGGTACTAGAGTCACAAGACATGAGAGATGTGATCAGCAGGTACTAGAGTCACAAGACATGAGAGATGTGATCTGGAGAACCAGATTCACAAGACAAGAGAGATGTGATCAGCAGGACCAGAGTCACAAGACAGGAGAGATGTGATCAGCAGGACGAGAGTCACAAGACAGGAGAGATGTGATCAGCAGGTACTAGAGTCAAAAGACATGAGAGATGTGATCAGGAGGACCAGAGTCACAAGACAGGAGAGATGTGATCAGCAGGACCAGAGTCACAAGACAGGAGAGATGTGATCAGCAGGACCAGAGTCACAAGACAAGAGAGATGTGATCAGCAGGACCAGAGTCACAAGACAGAGAGATGTGATCAGCAGGACCAGAGTCACAAGACATGAGAGATGTGATCAGGAGGAAAGATTCACAAGACAAGAGAGATGTGATCAGCAGGACCAGAGTCACAAGACAGGAGAGATGTGATCAGCAGGACCAGAGTCACAAGACAGGAGAGATGTGATCAGCAGGACCAGAGTCAAAGACAGGAGATGTGATCAGCAGGTACTAGACTGGAGAGATGTGATCAGCAGGTCCTAGAGTCAAAAGACATGAGAGATGTGATCAGGAGGACCAGAGTCACAAGACAAGAGAGATGTGATCAGCAGGACCAGAGTCACAAGACAGGAGAGATGTGATCAGCAGGACTAGAGTCACAAGACAGGAGAGATGTGATCAGCAGGTCCAGAGTCACAAGACATGAGAGATGTGATCAGGAGGACCAGAGTCACAAGACAGGAGAGATGTGATCAGCAGGACTAGAGTCACAAGACAGGAGAGATGTGATCAGCAGGTCCAGAGTCACAAGACATGAGAGATGTGATCAGCTGCACGAGAGTCACTAGACAGGAGAGATGTGATCAGCAGAATGAGAGTCACAAGACAGGAGAGATGTGATCAGCAGGTCCAGAGTCACAAGACAGGAGAGATGTGATCAGGAGGACCAGAGTCACCAAACAAGAGAGATGTGATCAGCAGGACCAGAGTCACAAGACAGGCGAGATGTGATCAGCAGGACAAGAGTCACAAGACAGGAGAGATGTGATCAGCAGGACGAGAGTCACAAGACAGGAGATATGTGATCAGCAGGACGAGAGTCAAAAGACAGGAGAGATGTGATCAGGAGGTCCAGAGTCACAAGACATGAGAGATGTGATCAGCAGGACCAGAGTCACAAGACAGGAGAGATGTGATAAACAGGACAAGAGTCACAAGACAGGAGAGATGTGATCAGCAGGACCAGAGTCACAAGACATGAGAGATGTGATCAGGAGAACCAGAGTCACCAAACAAGAGAGATGTGATCAGCAGGACTAGAGTCACAAGACAGGCGAGATGTGATCAGCAGTACTAGAGTCACAAGACAGGCGAGATGTGTTCAGCAGGACCAGAGTCACAAGACAGGAGAGATGTGGTCAGCAGGACGAGAGTCACAAGACAGGAGAGATGTGATCAGCAGGTACTAGAGTAAAAAGACATGAGAGATGTGATCAGGAGGACCAGAGTCACAAGACAAGAGAGATGTGATCAGCAGGACCAGAGTCACAAGACAGGAGAGATGTGATCAGCAGGTCCAGAGTCACAAGACATGAGAGATGTGATCAGGAGGACCAGAGTCACAAGACAGGAGAGATGTGATCAGCAGGACTAGAGTCACAAGACAGGAGAGATGTGATCAGCAGGTCCAGAGTCACAAGACATGAGAGATGTGATCAGGAGGACCAGAGTCACTAGACAGGAGAGATGTGATCAGCAGGATGAGAGTCACAAGACAGGAGAGATGTGATCAGCAGGTCCAGAGTCACAAGACATGAGAGATGTGATCAGCAGGACCAGAGTCACAAGACAGGAGAGATGTGATCAGCAGGACCAGAGTCACAAGACAGGAGAGATGTGATCAGGAGGTCCAGAGTCACAAGACAGTAGAGATGTGATCAGGAGGACCAGAGTCACCAAACAAGAGAGATGTGATCAGCAGGACTAGAGTCACAAGACAGGAGAGATGTGATCAGCAGGTCCAGAGTCACAAGCCAGTAGAGATGTGATCAGGAGGACCAGAGTCACCAAACAAGAGAGATGTGATCAGCAGGACTAGAGTCACAAGACAGGCGAGATGTGATCAGCAGGACCAGAGTCACAAGACAGGAGAGATGTGATCAGCAGTACCAGAGTCACAAGACAGGAGAGATGTGGTCAGCAGGACGAGAGTCACAAGACAGGAGAGATGTGATCAGCAGGTCCAGAGTCACAAGACAGTAGAGATGTGATCAGGAGGTCCAGAGTCACAAGACAGGAGAGATGTGGTCAGCAGGACAAGAGTCACAAGACAGGAAAGATGTGATCAGCAGGACGAGAGTCACAAGACAGGATAGATGTGATCAGCAGGTCCAGAGTCACAAGACAGTAGAGATGTGATCAGTAGGACCAGAGTCACCAAACAAGAGAGATGTGATCAGCAGGACCAGAGTCACAAGACAGGAGAGATGTGGTCAGCAGGACGAGAGTCACAAGACAGGAGAGATGTGATCAGCAGGTACTAGAGTCACAAGACAGGAGAGATGTGATCAGCAGGTCCAGAGTCACAAGACAGGAGAGATGTGATTAGCAGGACCAGAGTCAACAGAAACAACAGACAGTCCCGGAGTAGCATTTACTAGCAGACAGGTCACCTGTGATACAAGTCAGTATTCGATGCCCATCCATGTTTGAGGACATCGGGAGACAACGTGGAAACCAGCCACTAGGGGCACCAGTGAGCACAATTAGGTTTCGGTTTTGCAAAGACGTTGGGGATGGCGGATGGGCTTAAGCATCTGCCTCTGATTCCAAAGGTTGCAAATTTGAATCCAGTGATAGAAACTTAACCTTTCCACTTACAAATTTGAGTTATGCTATGACTTCGAAATGTGACGTTTGAGAAACATGGATGGACGTCTAATTTTGATGTGAGACTGTGAGAGCTAGTTGTTCATTAGTGTACGATCAACATACACATCAAACCAAGGGACGTCTCTCACACACACACACACACAAACACACACACACACACACACACACGCACGCACACACGTCCGCACGCAGGCACGCACACACGCACACACACACGCATGCACACGTAGATACACACACAAACTGACACATAGACACACACACACACACACACACACACACACACACACACACACACACACACACACACACACACACACACACACACACACACACACACACACACACACACACACACACACACACACACACACACACACACACACACACACACACACACACACACACTGTCAACACTCATTTACATGATATTAATACAGATTCCATGTCAAAGCAATAACCTCACTGACCCCATAGGGTTCTATACAGCCCAGAATAATGGCATCAACTTAAACTAAGGGCGAATATACATATCAAAATAACTCTTCACAGTCGCCTGTCATCATCGCCATCATTCCAACAGAGAGAGTTGCATGCGTGTGATCTATTAACACAGATCCACATACTTTATCCCCCCCACTGTTAACCCCACTATAATAATGCATATGAATCCCAATCCGAGGAGGGGGGCCAGAGCGACCAGTAACAATTGATTTATAGTCAAGTGTCTGTACCATCTGATGCATGGCGTCTAGACAACATTTGTGCCCTGCGTCCGAGGGGTGATTGTCCTATGCAAATGAGGCTAGGGTAACATCCCAGCCAGCCCCATCCCACCACATGTGGATCATGTGACTGGGAGAAGGGAACAAACGAGGCGACTCTGTCTTGACAGTTGATAGCTATCCTCTTTATGTGTGTGTGTGTGTGTGTGAACCATTGTTCAACGTCACCTTCAGGGCAAGCTATGCAATGGGGTGTATTGTGTCAGAGGGGATGCATAGAGGGATAATACCATGTGCCATTTCTTATGTGACCCTGATACTTGGTCTATTTTGAGCCCTGAAATTGTCTATGCAATATTTACCAGGTCAAACCCACAGAATGTTTTCAAAGTGGAAGCTGAGTGAGTGAAATCATTCTATATTTAATACCGGACACGAAACATTATCCATAGCTCAGAGTCTGTATAGTTTATCTGAAACCAGGTCACTATGAGGTCACTGACTTACACAATGGTTAGCGTTAGCGGTTAGCCCTCAAAAACTCTCCTTACCTCCAAATACGGCATCCATTTTATTTTATTTTAGCCTCTCTGTCCAAATGCCCCCTTTAATTATGAAAAGCAGGCGAGGGGTGGTGTTGGGGAGGGATTGGAGGGTAGAGGGGGACATTAGGCGAGGAGGAGAAGAGGGAGCGAAAAATAGATGGACGGGGCGGTGGGAGGGGGTCTTGACAACCCAGGGCATGAATCGTGTAAATGGATTTCAAAGCAGATGACCTGCTAGCTGATCTCATGATCTGTGCCTCGCAGTCCTCTGCTCACCAAACAAACTCTCCCTTCTTTCTCCCTCTCTCTGAGCTTTCTCACTCTGGCTCTCTTTCTCTCTCTCTCGCTCTCTCTCTTTATCCCTCTCTCTGAACTTTCTCACTCTCTGGCTCTCTCTCTCTTTCTCTCTTTCTGCCATATCTTTTCTCTCTCTCTCTCTCTCTCTCTCTCTCTCTCTCTCTCTCTCTCTCTCTCTCTCTCTCTCTCTCGTCTATCTCTCTGCCCCTTTCTCTCACAGGACTTGAGGAATCACACCCCCTCACATGACATAGCCCGAGGTACTATCATAGGATATGTCCAGAGGTCCATACTGACCTTTGACCCTAGCTGTCTGGGAGAGAAGGGGCCCAGTGCTCTGCCTGAACACAACGAGCGAGGGAGAGTGGATGGAGAGGAGGGGGCCTCACGGAGCAGTATTGTAAGGAGAGGCCCAGTGACTGACAGGTCATTTTTCACCCTTTCGCCCGCTTTTTTTTAATGCAGCAATTTTATCTTGCAAAGTAACGCCTTGGCAACCATGAAAGTGTAGATTCAATGTGCAGGGAGCCATTTTTTATTGTTAAGGGGATGACCCATTGCCATTCTATTCCACTGAAGGTATTCTCAGGGATTTGATGGCGTGGCTCCATTTTCAAATCTATTGGAAGAAAAATAAATATTAAGTCTAAGGATTTGTAGACAGTTTGGGCTGCTGCTGCTGTTACTGAACATAATTCAAACCTTTTGAGTACATGTCTGTTGATGAGAACGTATGTTTCAGAGAGTGTGTGTGTGTTTGCGTGTTTGCACTCTCACTCTAGCCATCACTATCCTTTCTCTTGTCGTAGCTGGCTGTGTATCAAAGCAGGGGTAGGAGGCGCAGTCCAAGTTTAAATTGAATTTCATGCTGGATTAGTGGGGCTCAACTGAATTGCATGTGAGACGCCCCTAATGGTGGGCTCATCTTCTCACTCCTGAGGATCGGTTGGAAGATCACACTGTGTGTGTGTGTGTGTGTGTGTGTGTGTGTGTGTGTGTGTGTGTGTGTGTGTGTGTGTGTGTGTGTGTGTGTGTGTGTGTGTGTGTGTGTGTGTGTGTGTCTACATCAATTAGAATCAATCAGCCTGGTGACACATACCAGAGGAGAAACCAGTTGTTTTCTCGGCCTCTCCCTGGAGTGCTGACACTATCTCAGAGTCATCTCATTGGAGGAGAGGACCTTATAAATCCAAGCTCTCCATATAAGCAGGACAAAGTAGAAACCTGGTTGCTGATATATTAACATGCTATCACAACATCTACTCTGTTACTACATGTTTATACAAATGTTATGTAATGTATTATAATGTAATGTATTGATATGTATTATAATGTAATAAAATGTATTGATATGTATTGTGATGTAATAAAATGTATTGATATGCATTGCAATGTAATGAAATGTAAGGATATGTATTGTAATGTAATGTATTGATATGTATTGTAATGTAATGAAATGTAAGGATATGTATTGTAATGTAATGTATTGATATGTATTGTAATGTAATGAAATGTAAGGATATGTATTGTAATGTAATGTATTGATATGTATTGATATGTATTGTAATGTAATGAAATGTAATGTCATGTATTGTAATGGCATGTAAGGATATGTACTGTAATGTAATGAAATGTAATCTTATGAAATGTAATGTTCAGTATGTCATGACACATTTTGTTACATTACATAGCTTTATCTCAAGCTAAATGTATGCTATGTAATGTTTGCTCTATAACCTGTTAGTTCATGTGCCTTGACACAGGATATAGTCCTAAAGGACAAGACAATAAGAAGAAAGAATTGCAAAATAAACTCAACCACAAGTTTGTTTCATTTAAAAAAATGGAGAGCGACATCTGTCCGGTGAAGTCCACAAAGCATACTGCATGTAACAAACAGCTACATGACCTACTGCATGTAACAAACAGCTACATGACCTACTGCATGTAACAAACAGCTACATGACCTACTGCATGTAACAAACAGCTACATGACCTACTGCATGTAACTAACAGCTACATGACCTACTGCATGTAACAAACAGCTACATGACCTACTGCATGTAACAAACAGCTACATGACCTACTGCATGTAACAAACAGCTACATGACTTACTGCATGTAACAAACAGCTACATGACTTACTGCATGTAACAAACAGCTACATGACCTACTGCATGTAACAAACAGCTACATGACTTACTGCATGTAACAAACAGCTACATGACCTACTGCATGTAACAAACAGCTACATGACCTACTGCATGTAACAAACAGCTACATGACCTACTGCATGTAACAAACAGCTACATGACCTACTGCATGTAACAAACAGCTACATGACCTACTGCATGTAACAAACAGCTACATGACATACTGAGTGTAACAAACAGCTACATGACTTACGGCATGTAACAAACAGCTACATGACTTACTGCATGTAACAAACAGCTACATGACCTACTGCATGTAACAAACAGCTACATGACCTACTGCATGTAACAAACAGCTACATGACTTACTGAATGTAACAAACAGCTACATGACTTACTGCATGTAACAAACAGCTACATGACTTACTGCATGTAACAAACAGCTACATGACTTACTGCATGTAACAAACAGCTACATGACTTACTGCATGTAACAAACAGCTACATGACTTACTGCATGTAACAAACAGCTACATGACCTACTGAGTGTAACAAACAGCTACATGACCTACTGCATCTAACAAACAGCTACATGACTTACTGCATGTAACAAACAGCTACATGACTTACTGAGTGTAACAAACAGCTACATGACTTACTGCATGTAACAAACAGCTACATGACCTACTGAGTGTAACAAACAGCTACATGACTTACTGCATGTAACAAACAGCTACATGACCTACTGCATGTAACAAACAGCTACATGACCTACTGCATGTAACAAACAGCTACATGACCTACTGCATGTAACAAACAGCTACATGACCTACTGCATGTAACAAACAGCTACATGACCTACTGCATGTAACAAACAGCTACATGACCTACTGCATGTAACAAACAGCTACATGACCTACTGCATGTAACAAACAGCTACATGACCTACTGCATGTAACAAACAGCTACATGACCTACTGCATGTAACAAACAGCTACATGACTTACTGCATGTAACAAACAGCTACATGACCTACTGCATGTAACAAACAGCTACATGACTTACTGCATGTAACAAACAGCTACATGACCTACTGCATGTAACAAACAGCTACGTGACTTACTGCATGTAACAAACAGCTACATGACCTACTGCATGTAACAACCAGCTACATGACCTACTGCATGTAACAAACAGCTACATGACTACATGAACAAACAGCTACATGACCTACTGCATGTAACAAACAGCTACATGACCTACTGCATGTAACAAACAGCTACATGACCTACTGCATGTAACAAACAGCTACATGACCTACTGCATGTAACAAACAGCTACATGACCTACTGCATGTAACAAACAGCTACATGACCTACTGCATGTAACAAACAGCTACATGACCTACTGCATGTAACAAACAGCTACATGACCTACTGCATGTAACAAAACAAACAGCTACATGACCTACTGCATGTAACAAACAGCTACATGACCTACTGCATGTAACAAACAGCTACATGACCTACTGCATGTAACAAACAGCTACATGACCTACTGCATGTAACAAACAGCTACATGACCTACTGCATGTAACAAACAGCTACATGACCTACTGCATGTAACAAACAGCTACATGACCTACTGCATGTAACAAACAGCTACATGACCTACTGCATGTAACAAACAGCTACATGACCTACTGCATGTAACAAACAGCTACATGACTTTCTGCATGTAACAAACAGCTACATGACCTACTGCATGTAACAAACAGCTACATGACTTACTGCATGTAACAAACAGCTACATGACCTACTGCATGTAACAAACAGCTACATGACAAACTACTGCATGTAACAAACAGCTACATGACCTACTGCATGTAACAAACAGCTACATGACAAACAGCTACTACTGCATGTAACAAACAGCTACATGACCTACTGCATGTAACAAACAGCTACATGACCTACTGCATGTAACAAACAGCTACATGACCTACTGCATGTAACAAACAGCTACATGACCTACTGCATGTAACAAACAGCTACATGACCTACTGCATGTAACAAACAGCTACATGACCTACTGCATGTAACAAACAGCTACATGACCTACTGCATGTAACAAACAGACTACATGAACAAACAGCTACATGCATGTAACAAACAGCTACATGACCTACTGCATGTAACAAACAGCTACATGACTTACTGCATGTAACAAACAGCTACATGACCTACTGCATGTAACAAACAGCTACATGACCTACTGCATGTAACAAACAGCTACATGACCTACTGCATGTAACAAACAGCTACATGACCTACTGCATGTAACAAACAGCTACATGACCTACTGCATGTAACAAACAGCTACATGACCTACTGCATGTAACAAACAGCTACATGACCTACTGCATGTAACAAACAGCTACATGACCTACTGCATGTAACAAACAGCTACATGACCTACTGCATGTAACAAACAGCTACATGACCTACTGCATGTAACAAACAGCTACATGACCTACTGCATGTAACAAACAGCTACATGACCTACTGCATGTAACAAACAGCTACATGACTTACTGCATGTAACAAACAGCTACATGACCTACTGCATGTAACAAACAGCTACATGACTTACTGCATGTAACAAACAGACTACATGACAAACAGCTACATACTGCATGTAACAAACAGCTACATGACCTACTGCATGTAACAAACAGCTACATGACTACTGCATGTAACAAACAGCTACATGACTTACTGCATGTAACAAACAGCTACATGACCTACTGCATGTAACAAACAGCTACATGACCTACTGCATGTAACAAACAGCTACATGACCTACTGCATGTAACAAACAGCTACATGACCTACTGCATGTAACAAACAGCTACATGACTTACTGCATGTAACAAACAGCTACATGACCTACTGCATGTAACAAACAGCTACATGACCTACTGCATGTAACAAACAGCTACATGACCTACTGCATGTAACAAACAGCTACATGACCTACTGCATGTAACAAACAGCTACATGACCTACTGCATGTAACAAACAGCTACATGACCTACTGCATGTAACAAACAGCTACATGACCTACTGCATGTAACAAACAGCTACATGACCTACTGCATGTAACAAACAGCTACATGACCTACTGCATGTAACAAACAGCTACATGACCTACTGCATGTAACAAACAGCTACATGACCTACTGCATGTAACAAACAGCTACATGACTTACTGCATGTAACAAACAGCTACATGACCTACTGCATGTAACAAACAGCTACATGACTTACTGCATGTAACAAACAGCTACATGACCTACTGCATGTAACAAACAGCTACGTGACTTACTGCATGTAACAAACAGCTACATGACCTACTGCATGTAACAACCAGCTACATGACCTACTGCATGTAACAAACAGCTACATGACTTACTGCATGTAACAAACAGCTACATGACCTACTGCATGTAACAAACAGCTACATGACCTACTGCATGTAACAAACAGCTACATGACCTACTGCATGTAACAAACAGCTACATGACCTACTGCATGTAACAAACAGCTACATGACCTACTGCATGTAACAAACAGCTACATGACCTACTGCATGTAACAAACAGCTACATGACCTACTGCATGTAACAAACAGCTACATGACCTACTGCATGTAACAAACAGCTACATGACCTACTGCATGTAACAAACAGCTACATGACCTACTGCATGTAACAAACAGCTACATGACCTACTGCATGTAACAAACAGCTACATGACTTACTGCATGTAACAAACAGCTACATGACTTACTGCTCAAGAAAGTTCATGTTTCCCACATTTATTTAGAACAACTGTTGATTTAGAACCACGAAGAGTTACATTTACATTACATTTAAGTCATTTGGCAGACGCTCTTATCCAGAGCGACTTACAAATTGGGTTACCGCCAGTGTGTGTGTGTGTGTGTGTGTGTGTGTGTGTGTGTGTGTGTGTGTGTGTGTGTGTGTGTGTGTGTGTGTGTGTGTGTGTGTGTGTGTGTGTGTGTGTGTGCGCAAGTAGAAAAGAACATGTTGACTCACCCTACTCTTTCATGTTGCCTAAACGGTCATACAGTTTTTGTTGTCCTAGGATACCTACTATAGCTAAAACGCTTGCTCGCTAGCCTAACTTAATTTCATGGTTAACGATAAACCAGGCCAGCTAATTAACAATAGCATAACGTTACTACATCTTGCTACAAGTTGAACTTCCATCCTCTCAGGCCAGGGGCACAATATATGAATGTGTGGTTGGATCAGAATCATTGTTATAATCATTGGCCAGTAAGGAGAATTAAGTAAAACCACAAGTCCAAATCCCTATCTCTATCCATGACTAATTTAGGAAAGGGCAGATTTTAGCTAGCCAATTAACCGCCGGAGGACAATGACACAACGATGTGCAACAATTAAAGTTTTCTGTCAATGATTTTTGGCTTCTAACATGATGTGATTGGTGTGAAGCTAAATCCAAACTGGCTTCCCTTGACACTTTTTTTGTTGTACGCCAGGACCATTCACAGCTGAGCTCACTCAGTTTAGCTCAACGCTGATTGGCTATTATTTTATTTTAAAAAATATCAAGAGGCCAAATGCTCACTGGCTTCCCTTGCATTCAATGCTACGGACGGCAACAATGTCATACTCTTTTTGATCAGGCAGCATAAGCCTGGCTTCCGTTGGCATCCATGAGTACACGCCACTGCTGTATGGTCAAACACATATACCAAAATAGACTGACACTCATACACTTCTCTACAACACACAGCCTAGTCATAACCCACAGGGAATACGCTCTCCCGTTAACCTTTCCCTTCCTGTGTTACTCTCCCCTCCCTCCCTCTCAATCCCTCCATTCCCTGCCCATGTTTGATGAGGTCCATGCTGCCGTGCCTCTCTGTGCCGTGTCTTTGTCTGCCTGTCTGTCCTCTACCATGTATTCCTTTTAAAACTGTTGGGGCCAACCAGAGACCACAGGGAGCAGGGCCTGGAGGCCTGAGGGCCTGGAGGTCTGGGGGCCTAGGGGTTCTGGGCATGGACTGAGGCGGAGCAGAGGACTACGGTGTCGGGGTTGAGAGGAGCTGTGGAGGCCCCTCCCTCCCTCGTGATCTGAATGACATGGATGAATAACAGAGATGTGTGGTGGTACAGGCTGCCCTGCCTCACTGCTGCTGCTCTGGCCTGGCCAGGAGACTGTGTGTGTGTGTGTGTGTGTGTGTGTGTGTGTGTGTGTGTGTGTGTGTGTGTGTGTGCGTGTGCGTGCGCGTGCGTGTGCGTGCGTGCGTGTGTGTGTGCGTGGGTGTGTGTGGCTGATCAGACAGCAACTGCTGAGAAGAGGACACAGCAGAGGTTAGTGTACATATCTCGGCGACAGATGACCCTGGGCAGAGGATTTTAGCTGAACTACATACTGTATCCTTAAGCCCGTCCCTGCGTATAGAATGAGCTGGGTAAGATTTCCTTAGCACCCCAGCAGGCAGAATTAGAAAAAAGCTGTTAAAATGACATCCACATTTTCTAGGTGTAATGCATACTGTAGGTAATATTGGCACTGGGAAAATGCCCCCCCCCCCCCCGCTCAATATTCAGAACAGGTTGATTTGTCACCCTCAATAATTTCTCAAATTCAAGAAAGTAATTTGGACGCACTGCGCCTCCTCCGCTCATTCGAGCTGTAGACAGCCTGTCTGTTCTCCCCCCTCCCTCCCCCATCCCTCCCCCCTCCCTCACTCAATTCAGTGTGGTTCTCAGCAGCCTCAGCCAAGCCGGCACTTGCCTCTCAGTCAGGCCGGCCTCATTCCATTTCAGATATACATCTATCTCTGGAATGGAAATGCACCCCTCTGGTGTGGTGGCCGTCTCTCTCCCTCCCCTCACTGAAAGAAAAGCTTTCGCAAACACAACTTCTTTTCATAGCTTGACTCCCACGAGCAACAAGCACGTATCAAACACAAAGTTCTGAAGGATTTCTCTTTGTAAAAAAAAAATGAAAGTTTGTCTTAGTGACCAATGACCATGCATTGCATTGCATGAACCAAAACAAGCTAAACAGGCAGGGTCTCTCAATGCTGTGCATAATCGCATATAATGGTTCACTGTGCAAGGTGTGCACCGTTGAAAAAGCACAGCTGCTAGCGTCGCAATTGTTGAACTTGAACTCTTTAGCGTCTCTGCCACCTTTCACCACAGATGAGGAAGTGCGGCACTGGCGAATGCGGTGGATTGAGACACATCCAATGCAAAACAAAAACACATCTGGAGCTTAGACTGACGGATTCTGATGGGGAAGTTTTGTAACTTAGATTGACGCGCCCGGTGCATCTCTAGGGGGTTATAACTCACTGTTTAAAGAAAGTGACAATAACAATGGGCCTATTAGTGACCCCGCGTTTACCTGGCTCGGCAAAACAAGCTAGTTTAATTTATTCAAATCTTAAAACAATCATGTAGTCCTAGTTAAATGTCGCCCTAGTTCAATGTGTCTCTGTCTGGCTCACGGAATATGTCCATGTCTGCTGTCATAGGGTGTGAGAGTGGCAAGCAGCCGTAGGGAGAGAGGTGTCCGTGCAGCTTGGGGCAGCGGCAGGCCTGGTGTAGAGGAGTGAGAGGAGACCTTTTCTCAAATAGTGAAGATAAAAAACGTGTATATTGTGCTGATGTATGAAGGTGGCAAATTGGCCAGGACTATTTCTGTCATGAATAAACATGTCTACTGATTATCCTTGAGCTCTCGAGATTTGGACACACCTACTCTCTCATGGGATTTTCTTTATTTTCACATTGTAGAATAATAGTGAAGACTTCAAACTATGAAATAACACACATGGAATCATGTAGTAACCAAAAAAGTGTTGAACACTTCAAAATATATTTTAGATTCTTCAAAGTAGCCACCCATTGCCCTTTGCCTTTTGTTTTGCACTCTCATTCTCTCAACCAGCTTCATGAGGAATGCTTTTCCAACAGTCTTGAAGGAGTTCCCACATGTGGTGAGCACTGGATGCTTTTCCGTCAACTCATCTCAAACCATCTTAATTGGCTTGAGGTCGGGTGATTGTGGAGGCCAGGTCATCTGATGCAGCACTCCATCACTCTCCTTCTTGGTCAAATAGACCTTACCCAGCCTGGAGGTGTGTTTTGCGTCATTGTCCTGTTGAAAAACAAATGATAGTCCCACTAAGCGCAAACCAGATTGGATGGTGTATCTCTGCAGAATGCTGGTTAAGTGTGCCTTGAATTCTAAATGAATCACTGACATTGTCACCAGCAAAGCATCCCCACACCATCTCACCTCCTCCTCCATGCTTCACGATGGGAACCAAAGCTGGTTGAGAGAATGCCAAGATTGTTATTATTATAAGCTGTTATCAAAGCAAAGGGTGGTTACTTTGAAGAAACTCAAATATAAATATATTTTGATTTGTTTTGCACTTTTGTTGGTGTTATTTCATAGTTTGGATGTCTTCACTATTATTCTACAATGTATTAAATAGTAAATACTAAAGAAAAACACTTGAATGAGTGGGTGTGTCCAAACTTTAGACCGGTACCGTATACATCCCAGTGCATAATGACAGGAACACCAGCAACAATATTATGCAAATGCACAGTCATGCAACTTGGCATGGAAGCGGTTAAGTTAGGGGAAACAAAAAGGCAGCATATTGCCGGTGGTTTGTGCCAAGTTCCATGTTGTGTCCTCTTACCCGGCCCTCCCGTTACACGCCTGGCAATGTGGCGCCCACCGGGGGAGCGAGAGGGCTGAGGGCTGACACCACCAACATATGCAGCAACACCTGATCGCCATGCCCGTGTTGGCCCTGGCATACACACAGGACAGTGCCAGTACATGCACACACACAAAGACAAAAGTATGCCCAGATATACACTGTCACACACAGTGACACGTTTAAACGCACAAACTGTCACAAACAGACATTTAACCATATATATGGTCATGCACGTACACTACACTTACCACACAGGCATTCTGTACTGTACACGCACACACATACTCCAAACATTTCCCCAAATAAACCACTGGGGATTAATTTCCAGCTCAGTCAGTGTGTGTGTGTGCCAGCATGGGTTGGCTGGCGATGCCAGTCGCCCGTGGAGCTCCACACGCTGGCACGCTGTGCCAACAAACAGAGCTGATGCCCTCCATTTGCACTGTCACATATATCAAACGCATGCTGCTATCGCTTAGCCTGCACTGACTCCAACCCTGGCAGCATCCCAAATCGCCTCCTATTCCCTACATGGTGCACTTGTTTTGACCACGGCCTATATGGTTCTTGTCAAAAGAAGTGCACTAGTTAGGGAATAGGGTGCCATTTGGGATGTATTACCCAGTCTCACTGGGGGGGACTACTGCATGGTGCCAATATGGCATCAGTCACTGTAGTAGTTTAGTCTTGTAGAGGACTGATTGATTGGTTGAGAAATGAGCAATGATTGATGGACTGGCAGGGGGAATGTTGGTTTGGATGACTGATGGACTGGGATCTGAAATCTCACTCTTCCGTCTTGTTATAAGTCAAGCTTTTTACATGTATTTCTTAGAACACAATCACACACACACACACACACACACACACACACACACACACACACACACACACACACACACACACACACACACACACACACACACACACACACACACACACACACACACACACACCCTGACATCTGAAACTTCCCTCTCCCTAAAACATATTGAGCAGCATCATTCTTAACTATTGAGTTGAGGGAATAGAAGAATAGCTAGACATTGACATTGTCTGGCTCTTTTTCAATGGGGGCTCACCGCTGTTCCACCCTCATGTCCTCCTCTCTCTCCCTTCCTCCGCTGAACCAGCCGTGACCCTCCAGGTGTCCCTCTTTAAATGCCCCCCCCACCCCCAAGACGTACCATCTCTAAATATCCCCCCCCCACCTTCAGAGCCTCTCCAGCTGACAATCTGTCACCACGGTGACCTCCAGCCCCAGGAACCCTGGGTAGTGGGCCCTCGGCCCCCTCAATAAAGGTCAGGGTCACTAATAGACTGGGAGCTTTCTAGGAGCTTTCTTTGTGGCTCACCTATAGAAGAACAAACTCTCCCTAACCCTGCATCTCTCCCCCCTCTCTCTATCTCTATCTCTCTACCCTAACCTAGGCTATTCAAATCAAAATGGGAGCTTTGAATTGTGAACCCCTCCCACCTCCACTCCTCCTCCATCTCCTCATCTCTTAGCCCAAAGAGGTGCTCCAGTGTGGGGCTAAAAGCTCCTAATGTGGCTTTGCATTCACAGAGGATAGGGGGCTGTTTTTAACCCCTGCTTACATGACCACATCCATTTGCCATGAGTCTCTCTCTCTCTCTTTCACTCTCTCTCTTTCTCTCTCTCTCTCTCTCTCTCTCTCTCTCTCTCTCTCTCTCTCTCTCTCTCTCTCACTCACTCTCTCTCTTTTGTGCTGGGATATGAATGCATTTTCCTAGTTGATTAATACCACTCTTGCTCTCTTCCACACACACACGCACGCACGCACGCAGACAGACAGACAGACAGACAGACAGGCAGGCAGGCAGGCAGGCAGACAGACAGACAGACAGACAGACAGACAGACAGACAGACAGACAGACAGACAGACAGACAGACAGACAGACAGACAGACAGACAGACAGACAGACAGACAGACAGACAGACAGACAGACAGACAGACAGATGCACACACTTTTTGACACTACCACAGGCAGTCCTAGTTCAGCCGGGGTTATTTGCCTGTCCTCCTCATTCATTGAGGAGGTACAAGTGATGACTAGCTATTCTTCCTCTCCCTCCTTCCTGTCATAAGAAGAGCACCCAGATGGAAACAAAGACGAAAGGAAATCGTTTGGGTTTGGTGGCTATGTGTTCTACATTAAGTAAATCATTGTTTACAGTGCCTTGCGAAAGTATTCGGCCCCCTTGAACTTTGCGACCTTTTGCCACATTTCAGGCTTCAAACATAAAGATATAAAACTGTATTTTTTTGTGAAGAATCAACAACAAGTGGGACACAATCATGAAGTGGAACGACATTTATTGGATATTTCAAACTTTTTTAACAATTCAAAAACTGAAAAATTGGGCGTGCAAAATTATTCAGCCCCTTTACTTTCAGTGCAGCAAACTCTCTCCAGAAGTTCAGTGAGGATCTCTGAATGATCCAATGTTGACCTAAATGACTAATGATGATAAATACAATCCACCTGTGTGTAATCAAGTCTCCGTATAAATGCACCTGCACTGTGATAGTCTCAGAGGTCCGTTAAAAGCGCAGAGAGCATCATGAAGAACAAGGAACACACCAGGCAGGTCCGAGATACTGTTGTTAAGAAGTTTAAAGCCGGATTTGGATACAAAAAGATTTCCCAAGCTTTAAACATCCCAAGGAGCACTGTGCAAGCGATAATATTGAAATGGAAGGAGTATCAGACCACTGCAAATCTACCAAGACCTGGCCGTCCCTCTAAACTTTCAGCTCATACAAGGAGAAGACTGATCAGAGATGCAGCCAAGAGGCCCATGATCACTCTGGATGAACTGCAGAGATCTACAGCTGAGGTGGGAGACTCTGTCGATAGGACAACAATCAGTCGTATATTGCACAAATCTGGCCTTTATGGAAGAGTGGCAAGAAGAAAGCCATTTCTTAAAGATATCCATAAAAGGTGTTGTTTAAAGTTTGCCACAAGCCACCTGGGAGACACACCAAACATGTGGAAGAAGGTGCTCTGGTCAGATGAAACCAAAATTGAACTTTTTGGCAACAATGCAAAACGTTATGTTTGGCGTAAAAGCAACACAGAACACACCATCCCCACTGTCAAACAAGGTGGTGGCAGCATCATGGTTTGGGCCTGCTTTTCTTCAGCAGGGACAGGGAAGATGGTTAAAATTGATGGGAAGATGGATGGAGCCAAATACAGGACCATTCTGGAAGAAAACCTGATGGAGTCTGCAAAAGACCTGAGACTGGGACGGAGATTTGTCTTCCAACAAGACAATGATCCAAAACATAAAGCAAAATCTACAATGGAATGGTTCAAAAATAAACATATCCAGGTGTTAGAAGGGCCAAGTCAAAGTCCAGACCTGAATCCAATCGAGAATCTGTGGAAAGATCTGAAAACTGCTGTTCACAAATGCTCTCCATCCAACCTCACTGAGCTCGAGCTGTTTTGCAAGGAGGAATGGGAAAAAAATTCAGTCTCTCGATGTGCAAAACTGATAGAGACATACCCCAAGCGACTTACAGCTGTAATCGCAGCAAAAGGTGGCGCTACAAAGTATTAACTTAAGGGGGCTGAATAATTTTGCACGCCCAATTTTTCAGTTTTTGAATTGTTAAAAAAGTTTGAAATATCCAATAAATGTCGTTCCACTTCAGGATTGTGTCCCACTTGTTGTTGATTCTTCACAAAAAAATACAGTTTTATATCTTTATGTTTGAAGCCTGAAATGTGGCAAAAGGTCGCAAAGTTCAAGGGGGCCGAATATTTTCGCAAGGCACTGTATATAGACTATATATATATATATATATATATATATATATATATATATATTAAGAAAAATATGGCAGGAAGTTATGATTATTTGCAAAAAAATAAGCATCTCAGCTAGTTTGATCAGTTTGGTCGATGTTTTACACTTTTACAGTATATTGATCTGTAGACTTGATTGATAGACTTAAAGAATGGCTAGTGGTTAGGATGATTTTGGGACTATAACCTCTGTTTTCTGTCTAGTCAGGAAATTATATCTTTCAAAACGTTTTTCTTAGACATCTGTATAGTGAAGTTGCTTCTTGTTTCCTGCCTTAAGGAAAGCAATGGAAGCTATTTGTGAGAGCGAAACTATATGTGCAGTAAAACGGGTGAATGAAATGAATGCATTTAGGCCTACAACAGCTGGGCATTTAGCTACAGAGCTAATTACATGGCACAGCTCTCTGTCTATACTGTAAAAAGATGTGATAATTCATGAAGGCTGATCTCTGTTTAGTCATGGTGGACACGTCCTTGATTCCCTCCTCATCACCCATAACTCCTCACTAACTCTGCCCCAACTGTGTTCAGCCCCTTTGGCTTGACGTCCAAAATAGTACAAGTGACAAACAGATAGTTAGTTAAATGAATGGGAATCGACACAAAATGACTCAGAAGACCGTCCGTTTCCATTTTTGTCGGTTCGAGGTGATTTACGATGGGAAGCGCACATGTTCTGTTTATAACACCCTTCAAAAGCCAGGATGTTTTCAATCTCAAGGCGCATCGGGTTGCTTCAGCATATCTGTGTGAACATAATTACAAGCACTTAGGAAAGACTCATCTCAGTTTGGGAGCATGGCGGCACAAGGGGCCATTTTGGTCATTTATTTCTGGACTGTGCTGGCTCTGTATACTGGAGCCTCATTGGTTGAAGGCAAGGTTCAGCCAATCATATGGTGGTATCTCACCGACAAAACAAGGACATTTATTTTGAAACAAACAACAAACATATAATCTGTCATCAAAAAAGTAATTTCTCAACATCTTAAAACATAATGCCATGTTATCAGATAATTATAACAGTGTAGCATTACCACCAGAAAGGCCTACAGTACGAGGGTCAAAACCATAGAATTAGGAATTAGAATAATGTAACAGGACTCTATGGGCAAAACGCTGTCAAAAAAGCAGATGGGCTCTTAAAGATTGGAGAGTCTATTTTACCTTCTATAAAACCTGACATAGTATAGCTGATATATAACTAATATGACAGCATAGGTGATACATAACTACAACGGTTGAATGTCACTATTTCTGACATATTCTAATGAGAGTTAATAATCCTGTCATATCAGCCAATAATAGCTTGATTATACTACACAGTCTGGCGAGGAGACAACACTCTGTGTATAATCATCCAGGAAGATGCAGGCTGGTGTATAGTCAGTCATGTATTGTTCCTGGATGCCACTGAGGTCTGTGTGGCTTGTTAGGGCCCCCAATGAGGCCCCTGAAGATTAAAGAAGAGATGGAAATGAATGGGTAAGTCAGGGGCCCCGGGGCTCGAGGTGGAGGAACGAGAGATCCAGGGGCGAGAATAGACATGCCAAACGACACTGTGGGCGCTACCGCCTCCTCCTCACCTTTGACCTCTCAGCAGGCTACCTCCTTTGATTCCACTCTCCTCCTTTTCTTCATTTTCCCTCCTTTTCTCATCCCTACATAAGAGACCCCCCTCCTCGCATGATATGGATGTTTCATCTTCTTTGCATATCAAGCCCCTCCCCCTTTCTTTTCCCATGCTCTCTAATAAGAGGTTTCTTTTCTTTCATTTCCTTCTCTCATCCCTCGCTTCTCTTACATCTGTTGTCCTCATGCTTATTTACTTTCCATCAGGGCTGCACTAGTAATTGATGGGGTTTCATTGAAGGCTGTAGGTGTTATATGCATGTCTGGCAGAAAGGCCCTATTGCATTGATATTCTCCCCCAGGCAGAGAAGGAGAGGGGTGACCCTGCTTAGACGGAGTGACAGTGTTCGTCATGCATAGCATCTGTAAAGTGGAGGGAGTGGGAGGGAGGAGGGTGAATGTCACTTCCAAGTGTCTCCTCAGCACTCTCTTCTAATGAGAGATGGGTTCCCGAGCCAACCAAAGGGACCATGGAAATGCCCTCCCTCCTCCTCTCCTCCTCATTCCCTTTCTCTTTCCCTCCATCCATCCATCCCTCCCTCCCTCCCTCCACCCCCATAGATCTCCAATCCTCCATGGACCTGACAGTTCCATCCTCCATCTCTCTCTCTCCCTCCACCTGGGCTCATTTTCCTCCACAAAGGCAATAACAATCTCACAACGTTACTGCAATCACACCACAAGGTCCTCCACTTCCACTACTCTGAGACCCTGAGTGTCAGTCTAGTTAAAATGCCCCCAATCACTATGTCTGGCTACCAGGGTTTCGCTAGCTAGCCAACCCTCCTCTCCTCCGTTTCCCCGTTCCATCCATTCCGACTGAAGGCAAAGGTGAGGAGGAGAGATCTCCCAGGACCCTCTGCAACATGCCCCATCTGTCAGCCAGGCCGCCGCTCCTCTCGGCTCCCGGACCACTGATTTACATTTACGGCAAGAATTTATGGGCTGCCCGCGCTGAAACGAGTCGCAGCAGCAAGAATCTCCGCCACCGAGGAGAGAGCGAGGGGGAATTATTCAAAGCAGTGATTATTTTAGGACGCCCATTACCCATGAACACCTGATCAGGGGTGTCACCCGTGACTTTGCCCCGTCCTCCATGATGGAGAGGGCCCTGGATGGAGAGCGCTGCCCGTGCTCCTTATTTTACCTGGCTTGCATAAAGTGGAATTCTCCCAGGCAACGGGAGAGCCTACTACAGCTAAATTAGGCCCGGGACAGGGAAGGGAGAGAGGAGAGAGTACTGTATGCAGGTAGTTATGTAGCATATGTATGCACAAGGGATTGAGATGAGGGAGATTTGGTCAAATTCATGATCAATCTTATGGTGGTTGAGATGTATATGTTAGCCTGCTGAATCGTAAAAATATATTGCATTTTTATGTTAATATTAGGTATTTTGTGATAATATTTGTTGGCCTGCTGGTTTAAAGTGGTTGAAAATAACAAAATAAATGCCCAAACAGGCCTCCTACGAAGAGATTTAAACATCATCCTGTTACACCAAAGATAAGGATCATTATCAATCTATTACTCACCCATTTTATGCATTTCACATACCAAGGATTCTTACCAAGAAGGTTACTTACCAAGAAGGCTACTTACCAAGAAGAATACTTACCAAGAAGGTTAATAATCAAGAAGGTTACTTACCAAGAAGGTTATTTAACAAGAAGGTTTTTTACCAAAAAGGTTACCATAGCCAAGGTATCTGAGACGAAATTGACGCTCATGTTACAGCCTGGTCTCATAGACTAGACGTAACATAGTAAAGATAAATCCGGGACACTCAAATTAGTATGATATGTTACGTTTGGTATGGTTACATAAAACAGAAGGTTACTTAAGTCAAAGGTAGGGTGGTTTGTCGGGGTGGATCGGTTTGAGTATAACAAGAGCGTCTAGCAACCCAAAGGTTGCGTGTTAGAATCTCATCACGGACAACTTTAGTATTTTAGCTAATTAGTAACTTTGCAAATACTTACCACTTTTTAGCTACTTTGCAACTACTTAGCATGTTAGCGAATACTTCATATAACCCTAATCCTAATCCTAACCCTAACTCTTTAACCTTAAGCCTAACCTCTAGCCTAGCTAATATTAGCCACCTAGCTAACAGTAGAATAAGCTACCTAGCCACCTAGCTAACATTAACCACAACAAATTAGAAATCGTAACATACAGTATCATACCTTCTGCATATTCGTAACATATCATCAGTTTGCAAAATTTTTTACATGAGTACAAATTACAATTTGTAACAAAGAGTTCAAAATGCAATTTGTAACATACCATACGAAATGGATCATGGACATCCACAAATTAATACATACCATACAAAACATAACATATCATCCTAATTGGAGTGTGACGGATGTACTTTTACTATGTTACGTCTACCCCTGAGTCCAGGTTGCATACCGCAGCATAAAAGACAGAGGTTAACCCACCCCTTTAGTCTTCATCTCCCTCCTTTTGCTCTCCTCCTCTCCTCCTCTCCTCCTCGTCTTAGTTCATTATCAACTGGCCCCCAGGAACGACCTGATTTTAATTCAGCCGCCACACATTGTTCAATTGCCCTACATGAGGATCTTTCCATCCCGAATGGGGACACTTGATTATAATGTACCACTATGCTTATTTTATTTAATGCCAAAAACAGGAGATAATTGTAAAAAAAAATCTAGGGCAACTAATCATCAGATTTTTTTCAGATTTTTTCCTTCTTTACTTTCTTTAATATGTATCCGTTTTCTTTTATATTTTTCTCTCACATTGTACAGGGCAACAGCTGGAAGTGTAACGCGTTGAGCGAGAGAGTGGTGTCAAAGAGCCATTTGAGGCTGGTAATTGGCCTTTAGCGATTAGCGCCCTTTGATGATGGCGAGCTCACAGCTGTAGCACCGAACTCTCAGCAGGGGACGAGTGGAGTGGGTGACCTTAAAGGGGTCACTAAGGTTCCCCATAACTACCTTAAAATTGGTTCACCTCCATAAAATGGAAGTAGAGGGAGCTATGACTTAAGACCGTGCTTACAGGTATGATTATCTTCATCTTCTTCCTTCTCACTTCTCTGATACCACCACTGTGGTTCAATGGACGTCTGGCTGAAGGCTGAGCCTCTAGACTCATCCTGACACACATGCGAACATTTGTCTCACATCCAGACCTCTGAATGAGAGGAGCAGTGTTGTAACCTGGGAGTCAGAAGCATGGGGCGTTTTATAGTAGCTCTCTGGCCAAGGCTCTGATCCCTTTACTCCGGAGTCCCATTAACACGCATTAAAGAACTGGCTCAACACAGCCAGGCTCAATATTTCTGTTTTAGTGCGTACTCTTTCCCACCACCAATCTCTCCTACTGCCATTTCATTTAAAAGCTCTTTATTAGGATGGAAAATGAGTTGAGACTCTCTCTTTGAATAAAATTCAAGCTCTTTTCCTCTCTTCTGATAGTCTTTCTCCTTTCAAGGCGGTTTGTCAAGTGAGCTTATGAGATGTCGTTTAATCGCGACGAGAGAAACGGCCATTTTTTTGACTGCAGCAAGCACGCACGAACACGCACAGAAGCCTTGGTCTGACAGAAGAATCTACTGCTGCCCATTTGTGCCAAACTTAGCCGACAACAGGGTAGACTACCCAGCTGACAATAAAGAGAGGTGGGGAAACCTTTCAGGGCTTAAAAAGATGCTTGGAGAGAGTAAAGTAGCTGAGACGGGAGAAACATGAAACCCACCCAGACTTGGAGCGATAGATTAACATCAACCAGTCAGATTTTTCAGTGGGATGAGGGGATTCTGGAGAACGTTTAATTATGTTCAAATATTCTATCTGCTTTACTCCTGCCAATCTTGATACAGACACTGTAACACAGAGTAGCAGACACTGAATATATTGTATGTTGAAAGGAGACATGGTAACAGGGATCCCTCTTTTTCTAATCTTACTCAAGGTGAAGTACAGCTAGCATCATGTCACGGGGAGAGACTGGCTGGTTTTCAAGTTCAGCTCGTTCAATTTCAGGGATCCCTCTTTTTTCATACGTACACTCCCTGTGAGCTAAATCTTTTAATTTGTCTCTACACTCCAGCATTATGTATCGAGCCCCCCCATTTGAAGGTGTCATAAGTATTTGGACAAATTCACTTATATGTGTACAGTATTACAGTAGTCAAATGTTTAGTATTTGATCCCCTGTTCCTGTTACTCAATTGATCCTATGACATTTAACCCCTATATGACATTTGCCTAATACTGAATACTCATTATTATCATTGTTCATGATTAGCATTATTTAGCATGATTACCATGACACTCCCTGTCAGATCATCTTCATGAAGACTGGAGTGATGAACAAAAGATGCCATTAAAGTCACCCATCATCTCATCGAACCTGTCTCCTACATAAAGGGATCATAGTCACACATATGTGGGAAGCCCTCCACCACTATGGTCTCAGACATGGGATCAGTTATATATTAGACGTTATTGGTCTGAGATACCGTGTCTCAGAAGGCCGTCAGAGACACCAAAGAGGAAAAAGAAGCTGTTCATTTCCAACATTGCCGTGTCGGTTGTCATCGCAATTAATACAGTTATACATAGAAATATGTCATCTAATAGCTGGGGTAGACTGGCAGGTGGATAGGGTGTGTGTGTCTGTGTGTGTATTTGGTGGTGGTGGAGGGGGGGGTTATGGGTCAATGATCTGGGTACACTGAGCCCGGTCGCGGTGATGTTGAGGGTAAGCGTTGGTGACACGGAAAGGTGCCTGGAGGCTTCCTCAAACGTCCATCCTCACACTAGATGAAGCAGACTGTCAGGACCTGCAGCCCTGCAGTGTCTAAGCCGACGAGCACATTGGGCTGGAGAGAGAGAAAGAGAGAGAGAGAGAGAGAGAGAGAGAGAGAGAGAGAGAGAGAGAGAGAGAGAGAGAGAGAGAGAGAGAGAGAGAGAGAGAGGGAGGGAAAGCGAGGTTAGATTTCTGAGGTAAAGTGGTTGGGACGCGTGTGACATTAGGACATTGGGGCCCTTGGTGGGATTCATGTTATTGGTCCATATGACTTGCGTCCATCGTCCCCTCTGTGAGGTAACTCATTGTAACAGCAGCAGAATGGTCCCTGTATGTCACTGGCTTGTCCATCAGGCGATCCCTAATTACATGTCAAAACATTTAGAGGCTCTGTGTACTGAAATGCTGCTCCTGACAAATAATAACTGGACAGAACATTTTTGCCGTATGCTTTTACGGTTTGACCGCAAATTTAGCTTTACCAAGACGGACACTAAATTGGATGTAGATAGTACATTTCACCATGTGAAAAAAATATATCATAAAAAAAAAGTAAAATGTAAAGGATTAAATGTTTAAATCAGAAAACAGAAATATCGAACCCAATTAAGTGACTGAATTTGAATATCCACTGTAAGACTTGAACAAAAAAGTCTGAATTGATGTCTCCATGGAAACATACCCCTTAACCAGTATAACTATGACATGACGATAGACGTGTATATGTAACTGCAGGCAGGGGAGAATAAGCAGAGTCCTTTAAGGCCATGCAAGGTAAACAATGGTCTTTAGTGAGGAAATGGCAGGGTGGCTCGAACCCCAAACGCCCCCCAGACCAAGAGAATAGAAGTGGACAAGAACCAGACCCAGGTTCAAGTCTTGGACTCGAGGCCTTGCAACATTCTTCACCATCCCACAGCAGAACAGCAAGAGCTGTTGACATTCTAATTCTTCTCGAGAAATATAGGGAATGTTTGCAAATGTATGCTAGTTTTTCAATCTAGATACCTTCATGGGCTACTAGCCACATAGTGTTTAGTAAAACAGGTTTACTAGGTGTGCTTGTTTGGGGTTTTCTCTCTCGGCCCCCACCTGACAATATCAAGGCCTCCTTCTCCCCCACCCAGCTCCACCGTCTCTGTTCACAGGCCAACAGTAGCTAATGATAGGTATCGGCCGGGCCAATGCTAGGATAAATAGGGTTCACTAGCGAATCACAAATCTGCCTCAGGTCACGCAGTCAGCTAGCACTAAGATCCCAGTCTCAAAGGGTTAAAGAATGAGGGGAAATAAGGAGAAAAATAAGAAAACATTTTCAACTCGAATGTCTCAGGAAAACTCTCCGCTGTTCTATCTTGTCCAAGATGATCGCTTTGTTCTCTTAGTACGAGCCAATCAATAACATGGAGAAATGCCAGACGTCTTTATCCTCCAAGATAGTCTCCAGTGTAGCTCAATGGGAAAAGGAAGAACACTGCAGCCCCCCTCTATTCTCTCTATCCTCCCACTATAGCTGTCTGGTGATATTCTTCTTTGTTCTTCCTCCTAATCTTGTCTAATTCAGGGTGTCTCTTTGTGCGAGGCGGGGTCGTCAAACGGTTTAGCCGGGTTTTGTGTTTTGAATAACATACGCCAACTCCGAGGTGAACGCAGATCATCTCGTGGATTTACAATACCAACGTCGGTTTAAACATCATGTGCACATTTTTTTTTACCGTAAAAATTCCCAACAACATTAAACTGCCGATAAACCATATTCACAATTGTCTTTAAAATCATGAAATCGAAGCGGGTGTAGTGTCTGAAAATGTCTCCCCATAAAAACCTGTGCCCTCATTCTCCTCTGCCCGATGCTGGACTCCCACAGCCCCGCGGTCCTTGAGTCTTTGTGTCTGGAGGTTCTTCATGAATAGAAGGCTTAACCATGGCCTGAAGCCATGCGTCTTTTCCCCCTCATTGGTTGCCAATGCATTATTCATTTATTTTCATATCATCAGATGGGCATAAGCTTTGGTTTACTTGGGGGGGGGGGGGGACTCTCTCTATTCTCTCCACTCTGTCCAGTCCCCCGGCATTTGGTTTATTTTGGGGCAGTCACTGTGTTTTTGGTGGCCCATAAAAACCTGATTCAACCCTATTCAAGCATTCATGCCCCCTCAACTTTATCAGGAGACCCAGCAGAGATGAAAGCTATCTTCTCTTACTGATTATTAGAGGGATTAGCATTGAACGCTAGTTCTGGTTAGCCCCCCAATGTCCACCGGTCAATGGAGGAGCACGAGCTGTTTTGTTAGCGAGATTGTCCATGCACACTACCTTCTTATCTCCGGGTCATGTGGTTTAGTATATTAATTCAATCCAGTTCAATCCAAATAACTTTATTAGTATGCATGTTTGTTGTCAGGAAAATATGAGAAGAATCAAAGCAGATACATTGTGGATCTGTCTTGTAGAGGATTTTCTATGTTCTGTTGTTCCGATGGGAAAGACGAGTTGGTGTTTCCAGACTGTTGGCCAGTGAGCCAAAGCATTCACACTCCAACAGTCAAAAGAACGAGCTACTGTAATAGGTAAGATGAGCGTCACAATAGGGTGAACACACATTTTGTTTGCGTCCACAGTATGGTCTCTAAGTCAGCACCTTGAGACAAAATGAAGTGACCATTCTTTCTATCCCTTTCTCTTACTAGCGCAGCGAATAAAAACCTCAGCAGCTGGTCGCCTTGCTGATTGTCACACAACTACACCTACAGCCATCTCTTTCTCCCCTATCCCACAATTCTCCAGGTTCTCCTCTTCTATTCTCTTTCCTCCTCCTCTTCTCGAAAAGGATAAAGCCGAGGGCTAATGAGCGTGGGGTCTCAAGGGCCTGCTGGTGCCCGGGCACTCTAAGTGTAATATGGGGGAGAGGGGGTGAGGAGAGTGGGATGAGGGAGGGAGGAGAAGGGCACCTCCTCCTCCTTTATTACAGGTGAGAATGGAAGGTCAAGAGGGGTTAATGTGCCAGTCTTGTGCCGGCGTTCCGCATCGCCATGGCAGCGCCGGCGACGACGGTGTAGCTAAAAGAGTAGTGCATTTCTAGCCTCCGAGAACACAGCCTCTGCCAGAGTTCATTTGTTTGTTTCAGCCTTGAACCATTTAGGTTCAAGTTCATCTTCAAGTTTACAGTGAAAGTGGTGGGATATTAACCATTTTCTCTCTCATTTATAAAACCTGGTATGCAAACATGTCATGACACTGAATCTGCCTCCATTCAACAGAGACACAGAAATGAAAAACAAAATGGCTCCCTACCTACAGTGTAGCTGTAGCCCCCTACCCTTGGCTTTCACCTGCGTTACAGCGCCAACATTAAGAGCTTTATATGAACAGGGGAGAGGGGATGCAAAAGCCATTAGGGCAGCAGACTGCACTGAAATACCTTTGAGAAAGTGGAATGTTTCATTTTAAGACAACTGCCGAGTTTTCCCTCCTGCAGCTGTAACAGCGCAGGGTACAAAAGGTCAAGAGTTCAGAGGTTAAAAGTTGGGGAGTCTGGGGGGGGGGGGGTTGGATTCAAATGGATATAGCCATAAGTGCAGCTCCAGCTCCAGCGAGGGAGGGAAAGAGGGAAAGACTGAAACAGGGAAGGAAAGAGGCTCAGTAGCGAAGCAGCAGACAACTGGAAGGCATTGTGAAAGGTGAAGAAATTTGTTTTGTATGGTGTTGCAGAAAACCACTGTGAAGAAGAAATTCCCTAGAAGGCTAAATGCTTTAATTTTGATTCCTGTCTTGCTTTTTATTTATTTAACTAGGCAAGTCAGTTAAGAACAAATTCTTATTTTCAATGACGGCCTAGGAACAGTGGGTTAACTGCCTTGTTCAAGGGCAGAACGACAGATTTGTACCTTGTCAGCTCGGGGATTTTAACTCGCAACCTTTCGGTTACTAGTCCAACGCGCTAACCACTAGACTACGCTGCCGCTTGCAGTACTCCCAAGCACAATTATTTTTATTTCCTTGTCAAAGTTGAAACGAACGCAAACAAAATGCTCCTCCACCACCACCTCGACCATCCCAAATCCCAAAATAATTAGCATTTTGAGATCCTGCCATTTCTGCACTTTTCTTTATTCTCTCTCTTCTTCATCTTCCTTTAATAATATCTGTGGCGCATCAAAGGATTTCATTAACAGGGTTTCGTTCCCTCCCAGCATTGTTTGGCTCTCAGGAATAACAACAGAGAAGGCTTTACTCCGGGCCAGGTTCAGCCGGAGAAGAAAGGAGGAGTCATTCCTGAGCTAAGTTCACATCAAACACAAAAGAGGCTCCAAGTGAGAGAAGATGAAAGCGCCAGTCCTGACCTGGAAGATTAGCTGTGGTAGTCTACGCTCCTGCCAGCTCGCTGGACTGTAACACCCAGGGCAATTCTCCCTGGGATTCACATTCATCGCTTCCATCCCTCAATGGACTTCACTTCACAGAAGAAGAGGATGAGACAGAGGGAAGGTGAGAGGGAGAAATGGAGAGATGAAGAGAGAGCGAGCAGGAGAGAGAGCGAGAGAGAAAAAAGAGAGAGCGAGAGAAGGAGAAAGAGAGCGAGGGAGAAGGAAGAAGGAACGACAAAGGAGAAGTAGGACAGTTTAAAATACTGTAAGACTGTGACCTATGGCAGCTAGTAGCCTCGTAGACAACAGTAGAAATAATAGCGATTAACATAATTGCTTAAAGTATGTTTGAATATTCATGATCTAGACCTTATTACTGCAACAAATCCACAATGCTGCTGCAGCTGTTGAATGAAAACGCATTGAATGCATTTTTTACATATCACAATCTCTCCCCCCCGTGCGCGCGCGCACACGCACCCACAAGCCCTCCCCAGTGTGTTGACTGCAGCTGTGAGTGTCAAGGTTGGGTGCTGCAATCTCCCTAACTAGCCTCCTGATCATCAGCTGGCACTGGGTTCCCAGGCATCCCCACACGAAGGGAGAGAGAGTGGGTGAAGGAGGGAGAGAAAGGAGGGAAGGAGGGGGTGAGGGAGGGGTGCGTCCACCCATGCTAAGGGGAAAACACTTTCCCATCACAGTTTAGACTTAATCTCCACATGTCAGTGAAGGGGAGGGAGAGGGGGAGGGGGGTGACAGACTGAAGGAGTGTGTCTGTGTGTTCACAGAAGAATGAATGAAAGAGAGAGAGGGAAAGATAGGTAAGGGGTTGTGGAGGGTGGGGGGGTGAGGGGTGAGGGGGTACAGGGGGCCACACAAACGGTGCACAGCAGCCATCAGAACAGGAAACAGACCCCCCACCCCTTACCCCTATGCCCCTGGGGTACCAGATGGCACAGTATCAGCCCCCCAGAGGGTAAATGGAGGGACGACCCACCCCATCCCTCCCCCTATCAACACACACACACACGCTGTACTCCAACTCTCACACACAAAAGATAGGGAAACGGGGGTGGGGGGGGGGGGGCGTGTATCAGTAGTGGCCATCAGCTCGTAGGCCCACACCACCTCAAACATACAGCACATACATAAACATGTTCATAACTACCCTCTGACAACCTTCCACACAGATAATCTGATAGCATGTATGGACCTGTCCTGAAACAGGCTGAGAATTTGAATACAGGTTCATGGGAGATTAGCAGGTGCCCCCACCGACTGTAGGCTACCGCCAAAATACGGACAGTATCTCCCATCCAACATTAACCAGCTTCACACGTTGCAGCTGTCTCTCTGTCACATCACACTGAGAAAGGCTTCCGTCCTGACACTGTTTCAAATGTTATCATCCTCCTGCATAGGTACACACACATACACACACACACACACACACACACACACACACACACACACACACACACACACACACACACACACACACACACACACACACACACACACACACACACACACACACACACACACACACACACACACACAAGCACACTCCCTACCTGACGCAGTTTCAGATGTTATCTTACATCCTCCTGCATTGGAACACAAACACCCTGGAGACGGTCGTGTAGCAACAGAACCTGGAAGCTAGTGTGTTTGGTAGTGAAAGTGGAGGTGTTGGGTGGAACGTATAGGGTAGCTAAAGCATGGTGGTGGTATTGATATATTTATCAACAGTCCACTTATCAAATCCAAACCCTTACCGGTGAAGGTTACACATTATGTCTGTATGGTAAACCACATCAAATGTAAACACAGTGATACTGTAAAAGCTACATTCATACAGTGCCTTCGGGAAGTATTCAGACCCCTTGACTTTTTCCACATTTTGTTAGGTTACAGCCTTATTCTAAAATGGATTAAATAGTTTTTTCCCCCTCATCTGTCACACCCTGATCTGTTTCACCTGTCCTTGTGATTGTCTCCACCACCTCCAGGTGTCGCTTATTGTCCCCGGTGTATATATCACTGTGTTTCCTGTCTGTTTCCTGTCCCAGTTCGTCTTGCGTTCGTTCAGCGTTTTTCCTTGCTCCTATTTTTTTCCAGGTCTCTTTTGGTTCTAGTCCTCCTGGTTTGGTCACTTGCCTGTCCTGACTCCAAACCCGCCTGCCTGACCACTCTGCCTGTTCTGTCTTCAAGCCGGCCTATCCCCTTGTACTGTTTGGACTCGGATCTGGTTACTGAACCCCTGCCTGGCCTGACCTTGAGACTGCCCTTCGTCTGGTACTGTTTTGGACTCTGACCCGGTTTATGAACTCTCGCCTGTCCCCGACCTACCTTTTGCCTCCCCCTTGGATTAATAAATATCGGAGCTCCACCATCTGCTTCCTGTGTCTGCATTTGGAACTTGCATGTGCCCTTATATCATCAATCTACACACAATACCCATAATGACAAAGCAAAAAACAGTTCTCATTTATAAAATAATGAAAAACACAAATATCACATTTCATAAGTATTCAGACCCTTTACTCAGTACTTTGTTGAAGCACCTTTGACAGCGATTACAGCCTCAAGTCTTATTGGGTATGATGCTACAAGCTTGTCACACCTGTATTTAGGGAGTTTCTTACATTCTTCTCTGCAGATCCTATCAAACTCTGTCAGGTTGGATAGGGACCGTTATTGCACAGCTATTTTCAGGTCTCTCCAGAGATGTTCGATCAGGTTGGGCCACTCAAGGACATTCAGAGAATTGTCCCTAAGCCACTCCTCAGACCAGAAATGTTTCTCATTGTCTGAGAGTCTTTAGGTGCTTTTTGGCAATCTCCAGGAGGGCTGTCATGTGCCTTTTACTGAGGAGTGGCTTCCGCCTGGCCACTCTACCATAAAGGTCTGATTGGTGGAGTGCTGCAGAGATGGTTGTCCTTCTGGAATGTTCTCCCATCTCCACAGATGAACTCTAGAGCTCTGTCAGAGTGACCATCGGGTTCTTGGTCACCTCCCTGACCAAGGCCCTTCTCCCCCAATTGCTCAGTTCTTTAATTTAAGAATGATGGAGGACACTGTGTTCTTGGGGACCTTCAATGCTGCAGACATGTTTGGTACCCTTCCCCAAATCTCCCCACATCTGTGCTTCGACGGACAATTCCTTCAACCTCATTGCTTGGTTTTTGCTCTGACAAGCACTCTCAAATGTGGGACCTTATATAGACAGGTGTGTGCTTTTCCAAATCATGTCCAATCAATTGAATTTACCACAGGTGGACTGTGGTAAAAACAGGATGATCAAAGGATGATCAATGGAAACAGGATGCACCTGAGCCTAATGTTGAGTCTCATAGCAAAGGGTCTGAATACTTATGAAAATGAGGTATTTCTGTTTTTTTTATTTTATAAATTTGTGAAAATATCTAAAAACCTGTTTTCACTTCGTAATTATGGGGTATTGTGTGTAGATGCTGAGGATTCATTTTTTTTGTAATCCATTATAGAATTAGGCTGTAACATCTCCAATCCAAAGTTAAATCTAGAATTGGCTTCCTATTTCGCAACAAAGCATCCTTCACTCATGCTGCCAAACATACCCTTGTAAAACTGACCATCCTACCAATCCTCGACTTCGGCGATGTCATTTACAAAATAGCCTCCAATACCCTACTCAACAAATTGGATGCAGTCTATCACAGTGCAATCCGTTTTGTCACCAAAGCCCCATATACTACCCAACATTGCGACCTGTACGCTCTCGTTGGCTGGCCCTCGCTTCATACTCGTCGCCAAACCCACTGGCTCCATGTCATCTACAAGACCCTGCTAGGTAAAGTCCCCCCTTATCTCAGCTCGCTGGTCACCATAGCATCTCCCACTTGTAGCACACGCTCCAGCAGGTATATCTCTCTAGTCACCCCCAAAACCAATTCTTTCTTTGGCCACCTCTCCTTCCAGTTCTCTGCTGCCAATGACTGGAACGAACTACAAAAAGCACTGAAACTGGAAACACTTATCTCCCTCACTAGCTTTAAGCACCAACTGTCAGAGCAGCTCACAGATTACTGCACCTGTACATAGCCCACCTATATTTAGCCCAAACAACTACCTCTTTCCCTACTGTATTTAATTTATTTATTTATTTTGCTCCTTTGCACCACATTATTTTTATTTCTACTTTGCACATTCTTCCATTGCAAATCTACCATTCCAGTGTTTTACTTGCTATATTGTATTTACTTTGCCACCATGGCCTTTTTTTGCCTTTACCTCCCTTATCTCACCTCATTTGCTCACATTGTATATAGACTTGTTGATACTGTATTATTGTCTGTATGTTTGTTTTACTCCATGTGTAACTCTGTGTCGTTGTATGTGTCGAACTGCTTTGCTTTATCTTGGCCAGGTCGCAATTGTAAATGAGAACTTGTTCTCAACTTGCCTACCTGGTTAAATAAAGGTGAAATAAATAAATAAAATTAAAAAAAACATAGCAAAGTGTGTAAAAAGACCGGTCTGAATACTCTCCGAATGCACTGTATATTGATCTGTGGAATGTAATGTGTGGGGGCTGTGCTTTGGCAAAGTGGGCGGGGTTATATCCTGCCTGTTTGACCCTGTCCAGAGGTATCATCGGATGGGGCCACAGTGTCTCCTGACCTCTCGTGTCTCAGCCTCCAGTATTTATGCTGCAGTAGTTTATGTGTCGGGGGGCTAGGGTCAGTCTGTTATATCTGGAGTATTTCTCCTGTCTTATCCGGTGTCCTGAGTGAATTTAAGTATGCTCTCTCCAATTCTCTCTTTCTCTCTTTCTTTCTTTCTTTCTTTCTTTCTCTCGGAGGACCTGAGCCCTAGGACCATGCCTCGGGACTACCTGGCATGATGACTCCTTGCTGTCCCCAGTCCACCTGGCCGTGCATCTGCGGCTGTGGAACCCTGACCTGTTCACCGGACATGCTACCTGTCCCAGACCTGCTGTTTTCAACTCTCTAGAGACAGCAGGAGCGGTAGAGATACTCTGAATGATCGGCCAACTGACATTTACTCCTGAGGTGCTGACCTGTTGCACCCTCGACAACTACTGTGATTATTATTATTTGACTGGTCATTTATGAACATTTGAACATCTTGGCCATGTTCTGTTATAATCTCCACCCGGCACAGCCAGAAGAGGACTGGCCACCCCTCATAGGCCGCCCCTCACTTACAGGTGGCAGCGTAGCCTAGTGGTTAGAGTGTTGGACTGGTAACTGAAAGGTTGCAAGTTTAAATCCCTGAGCTGACAAGGTATGAATTGGTCATTCTACCCCTGAACAAGGCAGTTAACCCACTGTTCCTAGGCTGTCATTGAAAATAAGAATTTGTTCTTAACTGACTTGCCAAGGTAAATAAAAATAGCATAGTTTTGGCCTTTCTAGGGAGTTTTTCCTAGCCACCGTGCTTCTACACCTGCATTGCTTGCTGTTTGGGGGTTTTATGCTGGGATTCTGTACAGCACTTTGAGATATCAGCTGATCTAAGAAGGGCTTTATAAATAGATTTGATTTGATGATTTATTGTATGTATTTGATATTGTTAAGCCAGTATTATTCATATGTTCTAGAACCTTTAAAGGTTCTTTGGATGTCCCCATAGGAGAACCCTTTGAAGAATGTATAAGGTTAAACGGTTAAGGTTGGGTTTAGGGATGAGTGTTAGGTTAAGGTTAGGCAGTTTCAGTGAATTCAGGGTAATGATAAAAAGGTTAGGAAAAGGTATAATGTAATGTACACGACCCACGTTATTTTTTTAACCCAAAAAACAAACAAGAACAATTTCAGTTACTCTTTTCTACTACTATTATTATTATTATTATTAAAAATGTGAGTAGGATCATAGCAAGTGTATTATTCATTATATTATAAAGTAGATATTTTACCATCGTTTCATTACTAGGAATTCTACACCACATACAATAAAATGTGTTAACACTATAATCACAACGACGTGCAGAGCACATCATCATCAATAACCACTTAATAATTATAAAGACCTAATTACATGACTTCATTTAATATGTAGCACTGCCTGTGTCATCACCACTGGGTACGGTACTGTGGCTGTCTGTCCTTCTCTGTAGGCTCCTGGGTAAAGGCCTACAGTAGCAGGGATGAAACACTTTTGCTCTCCTCTGTTCTGCTATGCAGTTCTGATGGGCTCCAGCACTACCACTCATCACAACCCTTCTGAGATCCACCAAGATTCACCCCCCCATGAATAATCTCACCCAAAGGCATGGTGGGTTGGCGGAGGAGGAAAAAAACGGACAGATTATTTTAGAAAGACAGAGGGGAGGGAGGGGTTGTGGGGATGGAGAGAGGGAGAAAGAGAGAAAGAGAGCGGGGGGAGTGGGCTGGGGGGATGGAGAGAGGGAGAAAGAGAGAAAGAGAGCGGGGGGAGTGGGCTGGGGGGATGGAGAGAGGGAGAAAGAGAGAAAGAGAGCGGGGGGAGTGGGCTGGGGGGGGGTGGAGGGAAGAAAGAAAGAGAGGGATTCTTTTGATGTGTTTTCCCTGCGGACCGGGCAACGGGGTGGAGACGTCCGACGTCGGTCGTCGGGGAGCTGAAGGGACTGACTGGTTTATTAAATGCTCACGCCGCTGAACACCGAACGCCAGAGCCCTGATGCCTCCGAGCATTATGGGGGATTAATGCTGGCGTAACCCCTTTACTTAATTCATTACCGGGCGACGGTGGCTAATTTGATTTGATATTATTTTAATAAAGTTCTGTGATGATTTAGAAAATTGTTTCAGGCTATCAAAAATAATTTTCCAGTTATTACAGCCATTCAGGCGATTCCTTTGATAGCAGCAGTCAGGCTTGGTGTGTGTGGAATATATTAGCTGAGTCGACGCTAACGTAGCTCATAGCTACCGATGCACTGTTAGAGCGCCTAATACCGAAGGCCCGGTCGCTGCTGTGAATCGCAGTGTGTGAAGAGTTCTGTTGACACTTAGATATATTCTAGAAGCAGTTCGAAACATAAAACATGACAGAGGAGGAAGAAGAGAAGAGTGTGTGTGTGTGAGAGAGAGAGAGAGAGAGAGAGAGAGAGAGAGAGAGAGAGAGATATAAGTGGATTCCCCCCCCCCCTGTGTACTTTAACTATTTGCACATCGTTACAACACTGTATAGCCATAACATGACATTCGAAATGTCTCTATTCCTTTGAAACTTTTGTGAGTTTACTGTTCATTTTATTTTTTATTCCACTTTAGTTTATGATCTTTTTAATTTGCTTTGGCAATGTGAACCTATGTTTCCCATGCCAATAATGCCCTTTTGAATTGGATTGAGAGAGAAAGAGAGAGAGAGAGAGAGAGAGGGAGAGAGAGAGAGAGAGAGAGAGAGAGAGAGAGAGAGAGAGAGAGAGAGAGAGAGAGAGCACCGAGGGGGATATATTCTGTATGCCATTGTTAATCTTACACGTCACCATTGTTAAAACTCGTAGGAATACATGGACTCTATTCTGAAAGAGGACTTCAGATCTTTGTCTTATTCATGTGGGCTATTGAGAGTTCTCTTGTGCCAAGACACCATCTCCCTCCCTGCAAGGACAGAGTGGATTTCTCCCACTTCTGTTGCAGTGGTAGTACAGATGAATTCTCACATTTCTCTCTTCTAGGCCTAAGTGCTCTGTGTTGGCTTTGTAATCAAACTGTCAACAATAGCTTTTGTCCACCTCATGTCAAAGTCTTGTCAGTTGACTCATCTCTGTCCTATCGCCATTCAGCTCTATACATATTCATCAAGATCGGTGTGTTTGGAAAACACACATTCGTCTCACATTATTTTCTAAAGCCCTCCCTCCAGACTCAACACGTCAGCGTGAATTTTGGGGGTCAGGGAGAGGGGGTCGGTTGGGTGGGGTAGCCTAGCTAGGCTAGCTAACAATGTTTTTGTTTAGCTTTTTCCTTAAACCCCAAATGACACACATTTCCCTCTGAAAAGATAAGCCTCAGTCAAAGGCCGCGGAGATGTCTGAGTCCATGTGAAAAAAACGGAGGGTTTGGGAGGGGGGTTGCTGAATTACCTTTGCCGGGGTCTGGCGAGAGGGGCGGGAGGGGCAAGAGGGGCAGGAGGGGGGACCCCCTCATTCATTAGTCCGTCTGGGGGCCAAGGAGGGGTCACACAATGTGACGGTTGTTCTGCCAGACCCCCAGACCCTGGCAGACACATTTAATGGCCACCGTTTCCTCTCCAGACAGAAAGAAAGAAAGAGAGAGGGGAGGAGGAAGCAGGGGAGGGAGAGCAAGAAAGAGTGAGGGGGTTTATAAGGAGGGAGAGAGAGAGGGAAGGGGAGAATGGGACAGAGAAAAGGGGAGTAATAGGGTGAGAGAGAAAGATAGAGACAGGGTGAGGGTGTTTAAGAGCTGTGGCTGGGTGGGGTGGGGGTGACCAATCAGGCCTGGAATGGGTAATTTTGGGTGGGTAAGGTTTTTCCCTTTCTTCACATGTTTATACCTGCCCTGGACAGAGAAATAGAAGAGCACTCAGAGATGCCTTGTCCTCTCTGTTTTTCACAAGCTCCAAATGTTCAGAGGTCATGTTTTAGAACAGTTATTGGGGTCAACGGGCACTCTATATCGTCAGTAAGTGGAAACATGCAAACAAAGAATTTCACGGCCCACAACTAACATGTGTATTTCAAAAAACAGGATGATCTAGAGTTCATGCGAAAATATCTCCAAGAATACTTCTCAACAGCGAGACGTCGAATCCATTTCTTTGAAAAGATGACAGATCAAGACTATGAGGGAAAAAGCAACACAAACAGTGATGTGTTACAGCCATCAATTATGGAAATCGAATGCAAATCATATGTTTATCGCTTTTCTGCAGACATTTTAGCTGAGGCTTTTATAATGCCAGGATGTCAAAGGTTCCTGTAGCTAGCTTTCTTTAAATTCCTTATTTCCACTGAGATATTACTCTCCTCGTCCACTGCCGTGCGTGGCCTCGGGCAGAAATCAATGACCACAAAAAGGTTTCTGAGTTCCATTGCGAGTAATAAGGGTTAGGGAGGGCACGCATTATGTCAATTCTTCTGGAATATGCCGACAGAGTTCATGTGATAGATTCAATCCGAAAAAATACAAATATCTAGAAGTGTAAACGCAATGGTAGATTGAAAAGGAATAGGTTACTGGTGTTGACAGTGATCGTGTAACTGCTAGGCGAAGGCCAGCTGTTTACATGGCATCGTGCGTGTTGTTTTACCATTCAAGACGACCTGGTGTTACTGCAAAACTCAGATGTGTAGCCTATAGCATGAATGAGATATAACATATCCTGTACTGCATGATGTCATGAGGTCTCATTTACATCAAAGAAGAGAAAAGACAATGGAGGTTTTCAATCTTATCTGACATTCAGTGTTCTGTCACTTCAAATCACGTTTAACCCCCCCCCACCAGATTAACCATATATGTATGAACTAGGTATCCTTTCCCAGTTAAACTCTCAGGAGGTGCTGCTGTCAGTCCCCAGTGTCGTAGATTGCAATTTGCCCCTTTACGCCTGCACCAATTATATTAATTGCATTAGACAAGGCAGTTTAGAGGATCCCTTCCCTCGAGAGCTGAGGGACATGGGGTTTTCTATCTTCCTCCATCCCTCCTTTAATCGATCCCCCCCCCAGACACTCTCCAAAAAAGACACTCTCTCAAGGTAATCTAGTGGAGTGGCAGCATTGCAGCATAAACTGTCAGGCTAGAATAGAATAGACAATGATTCTTTTTTTAACAGTCTCTACTCAATGTTTTGGGACAGTTGCATAGCCTCAAACACCAGAACCAGGTCGTTACTAGTGTAACTGCACACGTCTGAAACCCAACCACAGACTGGCAAATGCTCGTAAAAAAACCCTCCTCGTCATCTGCACCTTCCACTTTTAAAGACGGCATTCGGACGGCGATGAAAACACACAGCTTGACGGTGTAGTTGGCTACGTTCCCCTCCCGTCCAACCCGTCAGCCTGGTTGACTTTAGATTAAAGGGTATTAAGGGGTCATGTCAAGCCTAGATTATTGGAGGGTTTTACATTTATAAACCTGCACTGCTCCTAATTTAACTACACCTTCAGGGACCTTAAAGCCGGCGTTGGAATGAGAGAAACAGATGTGAGGCCATGTTAATGGAGAATAGCGGCTCCGCTGCACACTCATCTTCAAACAGGCCTTGGCTTGGAGCTGAGTTGGACACAGGGTCCAGATAGACTCTCTCTCTCTCTCTCTCCCCCTATCTCTCTCTCTCTCTCTCTCTCTCTCTCTCTCTCTCTCGCTCTGTCTCTCTCACTCTCCCACTCTCTCCCTCTCTCTCTCTCTCTCTCCCCCTATCTCTCTCTCTCTCTCTCTCACACACTCTCTGTGGTGGAATGGCCTGACTCTGCTGGGCGTGCTGGGGCTCATGCCAAGGCCTGGTGTGCAGGGATACTACACCGGAATGGGCATACTGTAGGCGTTGGCATGGGTACAGCAATGGGCTCTGGCTAGCTGGCTGGCATGCCGCTTAAATACCTTCAACCCTGAAATCAAGACAGCTTAGTTTATTTGACCATCTTGTATATTTTCGTGGAAATTTGTCACTGGGCCCTGAAGATAAGGAGAGTTAGACTAGAATATGAAATATTTTGCGGATGGTTTTGGAAGCGAGGGGAGTTTATTGAAGGTTAGCACTGCACGGTGCTCTGGACCCTTAAGGTTGACCAGTACACCAACTTGTACTGAGTCGCTACTGGAGTGATGAAAGAGACAGAGAAAGATAGAGAGTAGAGTAAAGCAGAAACATGCCTGTTCGGATTGGAATAATGTGTGTGTGTGTGTGTGTATATGTATGTATGTGTGTGTGTGTGTGTGTGTGTGTGTGTGTGTGTGTGTGTGTGTGTGTGTGTGTGTGTGTGTGTGTGTGCGTACGCCTGTCTGTGTCTTAGCCTGTGTGTATGCCTGTGTGTGTGTGTATGCCTGTCTGTCTTAGCCTGTATGTGTGTGTATATGCCTGTGTGTGTCTTAGCCTGTATGTGTGTGTATGCCTGTGTATGTGTGTGTGTGTATGTGTGTGTGTTTCTTCTCTTGCATGTGTGTGTATGCCTGTGTATGTGTATGTGTGTGTGTGTGTGTGTGTGTGTGTGTGTGTGTGTGTGTGTGTGTGTGTGTGTGTGTGTGTGTGTGTGTGTGTGTGTGTGTGTGTGTGTGTATGTGTGTGTGTGTGTGTGTATGTGTGTGTGTATGTGTGTGTGTGTGTGTTTCTTCTCTTGCATGTGTATGTGTATGTGTGGTGGCTCCCTTTGAGCTCTCAGCCAGAACTGGGTCAGAGTTTAAAGGAATCTGCTTCCCATTTGAGGGCTAGCGTCAGCCTCACCATGGTTAATGACAGGGGGCTTTGCCTTCCCCTAGTTCCCCTCGCCCTGAGCCATGGAAATCACAGCGTGGAGAAGGAGAAAAGAGGAGAGGAAGCAGAGAGAGAGACAGAGTGAGAGAGAGAGAGAGAGTGAGAGAGAGATCATCATTACAACACTGTATATATACATAATATGACATTTGAAATGTCTTTATTCTTTAGGAACTTTTATAAGTGTAATGTTTACTGTAAATTTTTTCTTGTTTATTTCACTTTTGTTTATTATCTATTTCACTTGCTTTGGCAATGTAAACATGTTTCCCATGCCAATATAGAATAAAGCCCCTTAAATTGAATTTAATTTAATTGAAATTGAATTGAGAGAGATATTCGAGAGAGAGAGAGAGAACGGGAGAGAGAGAGAGAGAGAGAGAGTGAGAGAAATACAGAGAGAGAGAGAGTGAGAGAAAGACAGAAAGACACAGAAAGAGAGAGAGAGTGAGAGAAATACACAGAGAGAGTGAGAGAGAATGTAGGGGATTGTTTTCTGTAGTATTATAAATGTAAGAGTTCTAAACTTCTTTAATAACCACAATGTCTTGAGTAAAAGCCAAATTGGATTTATAACAAAACATCGCACAACTGATCACATGTACACCCTACACACCCTGATAGATAAACATGTCCACCAAAATAATACCAAAATATACGCTTGCTTAATCGACTTCCAAAAAGCATTTGATTCTATTTGGCATACAGGACTGTTCTACAAAGTTATTGAAAGTGGTGTAGGGTGTAAAACATATGACATAATTAAATCAATGTATACTGGCAATACGTGCAGCATTAAAATTGATAAGAAAATAACATAATATTTTAACCAGGGGCGGGGCCTTCGCCAGGGTTGCAATCTGAGCCCTGCACTCTTCAATATTTGCATTTACAAATTGGCCACTATTCTAGAAAAATCCTCAGCCCCTGGTGTTAGTCTCCACAATTCAGAAGTTAAATACCTACTCTTTGCAGATGACCTATGCCTGCTGTCACCCACTGCACATGGCCGACAGCAGAGCCTGGACCTGCTAGAGCAGTACTGTCAGACCTGGGCCCTGGCAATAAACCCCAAAAATACTAAAATAATGATTTTCCAGAGAAGATCCAGATCTCAGGGAATTAAACCAAAGTTCTCAATTGGTACAAAATATATAGAATACTGTACACACTACAATTACTTAGTTTTAAAAATAAGCTCAACTGGACACCTTAATGAGGCAGTGAATGAACTGATAGAGAAAGCACGCAGGGCTTTCTACGCCATTAAAAAGCAAATTCAAATTGTAATACCTATTCAAATTTGGCTAAAACTAATTGAATATGTCATTGAACCAATTGCACTTTATGGCAGCGAGGTGTGGGGTCCACTTGAAAAACAAGGGACAAACACCCCATTGAGACCCTGTATGCAGAGTTCTGTAAGATTCTCCTACATGTCCGGAGGAAAACTACAAACAATGCATGCAGGGCAGAATTAGGCCAATATCCACTAATAATAACAACTAAAAAAAGAGCAATTAAGTTTTGGAAACATCTAAAATACAGTGACCCCCTCTCATATCATTACCAAACCCTGCAATGACAAGAGCTGAGCAAAGAAAAATCCAGCAGGTCCTGGGGCTGAATTCACAAACCTGTTCTACTAACGCACTGAAGCCTCAGGACCAGAACATCCAATCATAAACCAAAAATTACAACACAGTCAAAACAAAATTATATTGCTTATTGGGAAACACAAACACAAGCACAAAGCAAAATGCAGTGCTATCTGGCCCTAAATCCTACACCGTGGCTAAATATTTGACCATGGTTACTGATCAAAACCTTAGAAAAACCTTGACAAAGTACAGGCTCAGTGAGCACAGCCTTGCCCTTGAGATGGGTAGACACACGAAACCCTGGCTCCCTGTAGAGGAAAGGCTGTGCAACCACTGCACAACAACAGAACCTGGCTCCCTGTAGAGGAAAGGCTGTGCAACCACTGCACAACAACAGAACCTGAACCTTACTGCCTGCCATAAATTGAGGGACAGTGTCTGACAGACCAATCAACCTGCACATGTCCTCTACTGTACACTTATTGTTGTTGTTGAATATATGGTTATTTTGATCCTTGGTTATTGTTGTTACTATTGTCCCATTGACAATTTTGATTCTCATTTTTATTTATTTTTTATATTGCAAATATCCAAAATAAGCTTTGGCAATATGTACGTTGTTACGTCATGCCAATAAATCGAATTGAATTGAACTGAGAGAGAGAGAGATAGAGAGAGAGAGAGAGAGAGAGAGAGAGAGAGAGAGAGAGAGAGAGAGAGAGAGAGAGAAGAGAGAGATAGAGATAGAGAGAGAGACGTACTGCCCTTTAAGTTCAAGAATGTCTCCGATGACCAAGAGAGATTTCCCAAACTAGGACCAACGTACAGGACTAACTTCTCAATGAGGGAGCAGGAATGACACTTTCATCATGAGGGCTTTTTCTCTCTGTTTTGGTTTCTCTGTAGATCCTTGTGATGCTTCATTCTAAGGTGAGGCCAATTCCAATGGAGAGTGTCAGCCCCTTGTACTATCCCCACAGCTGTTGTCAAGGCACAGCGTTTTTAACTAGAGCAGCACATCAACAAAATAAAGCAACATACTATCTCACCCCGTCCACCCACCCCCACCCCAGATCCATCATACAGTGGTGCATCCTGAGCGAGGGGCCAAGTGTCTTCTCATTGGGCAATCAGTGGAGCCGGTCCATATGGCACAGATCAGAGGGGTGTCTCACAGTCGGGCAGGCGCTCCTCATTTTATTTCCAAGTGGATCTGTTAATTGGCCAACCAGATCAAAGGCGATATTAAAACCCAATTAAAATGATATAGGGACAGATTGCCAAGAGATGGGGACAGTAATGGGAACAGCGAAGGGCGCTACAGTGGCTGTAATTGAGTATCATGGTGGATGTTGTCATCTCTGTCTGTCTGTCTGTCTGTCTGTCTGTCTGTCTGTCTGTCTGTCTGTCTGTCTGTCTGTCTGTCTGTCTGTCTGTCTGTCTGTCTGCCTGCCCCCTCTCTCTCTCTCTCTCTCTCTCTCTCTCTCTCTCTCCCTCTCCCTCTCCCTCTGTCCTGAACCCATCTGGATAAGTGATGAGGCTGGTGAGGACAGGAAACCAGTTAGCATATTAGCTCAGTAGCCTCCAGGCTTCACTGTCATTACACTCAGTAACACCAATTTAGGGGTTGGATCTGGGGGATGTTCTAGCTGCTCTTACGGTTCATCCAACCACCCGTGTCAGTGTAGTCACTGAGATGGCGGTTACGGTTTCTAGACATCCTCTACGGGTGGCTTCTGTCCTGGGTGCTCTCTCTCTCCTCCTCTTCTTCCCTCTTTCTCTCTGTCTATCTGATTCTCTCACCCTCAGGTGGGTTGTCAGTTGTGTATATTTTTGAGTGTGTCTTTTCTGTTTGTGTGCATGACGGCGTGCACGGGTGTGTGTGTGTGACTGATCTATACGACACAGAGTTTAATTTGTTGAGGGAATATTATTGTACCAGTGTGGCCCGTTGAGCAGCACCTGCATGCCAAGTTTGCCTAATCATGCAAAAACAGCAGAAAAATGCATTCCAGCTGTCATACCTGTCCCAGAAGACAGAGGACGAGATTTGAGAAATATTGTTAACTGTTTCAGGACCCCAAAGATGAGGAAATAAAATAACCAAATAGCTATCCCTCTATTCAATCTCGATATCTCACTGCCTCAAACTGTTCATGGTGAAAAGACACCCCTATCTCTATAAGCTCAACAACATCAGGTGAAGGTCACTGCTCCCGAGTGGCGCCGCGGTCTAAGGCACTGCTTCTTCTGGTGCAAGAGGTGTCATCAGAGTCCCTGGTTCGAATCCAGGCTGAGTCACATCTGGCCGTGATTGGGAGTCCCATAGGGCGGCGCGGAATTGGCCCATCGTCGTCAGGGTAGGCCGTCATTGTTAATAAGAACTTGTTCTTAACTGACTTTCCTAAATAACAAAAGTGGGTAAAAAAGTCCTACAACAATTATAGCTCATACTTTCCATTACTGTGGAGTAGTTAGCTTGTTTATCCGTTGAGTTGAGTTGGAACAGAATGTTTGGTCACCACCAGCGGTGACAGGGCCACGTTCAGAAGCTTCGTGTTGGGGTTTCGTTAGCATCTGGACAACACTGGAGGTTTTGCAACAAGGAAGGAACGAGGATAGCCCCGAGCTGAAACATCTCCCTAAAATATTATGCGAGATTCCAATGACACAAATTACAAACCCGACACGAATGGTTTTGGACTGCTACCAAGAAACGTCGAACAAGGTATTTGTCTCGCATTTACTTAAGAATTGAAGCATTAATCCTACGGGAATCCATAGACTACTTGAGGATAACTGAAGCAACATGGCTATTTATCAAATCATATTTCAATAAATGAATAGATTGGGTTTGTGGTCTGTGTGATTATGTTTTGACAGCTCGGACGTTACAGACCTGTTATTAGGATTCCACAGGGTTTGACTGTAGCCCAGTAGTAAGCATTGACTCAACCTCACTCTCTCGTTCTCTCTCTCAGTAATATTGTGGTCGGCCTTTGATATCCGATGGCTGTGATTATGTAGTCAGCTGCAAGATGGATGTTTCAAATAGCTTAACGCGAAGCTCAACCCACTGGGTTCGTTTGAAACAGTGGAGAGTGGCGTGTGTACGGCTCACCTGTGAGGAGAGAAGAAGAAGGTAGTGAGGGGTTTTCATAGCCAGCTGGTTGAAAGTCGTGATACACATACACACCCTCCTATGTAGACACACAACACACAAAAACACACACACATACACCCCCCCCCACACACACACCCTCCTATGTAGACACACAATACACAAAAACACACACACACATACACCCCCCCCCACACACACACACACCCTCCTACGTAGACACAGAACACACAAAAACACACACACACATACACCCCCCCCACACACACAGACATACACACACACATACACCCCCCCACTCACACACACACCCTCCTACGTAGACACACAACACACAAAAACACACACACACATACACCCCCCCACACACCCTCCTACGTAGACACACAACACACAAAAACACACACACACATACACCCCCCCCACACACACACCCTCCTATGTACACACACAACACACAAAAACACACACACACATACACCCCCCCCCACACACACCCTCCTACGTAGACACACAACACACAAAAACACACACACACATACACCCCCCCACTCACACACACACCCTCCTACGTAGACACACAACACACAAAAACACACATACACCCCCCCCCACACACACACACACACATACACACACACACACACCCCCCACTCACACACACACCCTCCTACGTAGACACACAACACACAAAAACACACACACACATACACCCCCCACACACACCCTCCTACGTAGACACACAACACACAAAAACACACACACATACACCCCCCCCCACACACACCCTCCTATGTACACACACAACACACAAAAACACACACACACATACACCCCCCCACACACACCCTCCTACGTAGACACACAACACACAAAAACACACACACACATACACCCCCCCCCACACACACACCCCTCCTACGTAGACACACAACACACAAAAACACACACACACATACACCCCCCCACACACACACACCCTCCTACGTACACATACAACACACAAAACACACACACACACATACACCCCCCCCCACACACACACCCTCATACGTAGACACACAACACACAAAAACACACACACACATACCCCCCCCCACACACACACATACACCCCCCCCCACACACACACACACACACAGGTAGCACACACATACTCCCAATAAGTGGCCTATAAATAACCAATAGCTACTTCAGTCAATCACCTGACAACAGTACAGTAGCAAACCCAACCAACGGTCCCAGATGGCCCTAGCGATACCCCACACCCCTAAATCACCCAAACAGCTCCATCCCCACCACCTTTAAGCACACTTCCACCCTCCTAAAGAGGGGCCATAACTTTAAAAGGAGGTGACACAGGCTTCCCACACTTCCCATTAGCAGAAACAACAACACTCTCCACTCCCCCTTTTACAGCCTTATTGACAAGAGCCCTGTGTTTTATGGTGAACAAGGGGGCAGTTCAATAGTTGAATTGTTCCTCGACTCCTCGGCTTCTCGGCTCCTCTTGCCTTTGTTGATGTTGTTGTTGCTCCGTCGTGTAGTGAAATGGCTCCTTACTGTGGGGACCAGTAAAACAGATTGTCAATGGACTCCCAGAGGTCCAGGGGTCAGTCGTGTTTGATGGCCATGTGATTTGTTTGTTCAGCCCGATGGCCCTTTTCTCCTGGTGGTAGGGACTGAGAGGAGGGACGGACGGAGCTCTCAGCTCCACACTCTCTGGTGCTCTCCCCTTCACCAATGAGCCATTTAATCCCCCTCCTACAGCTAAATCAACATCCGCTTCACACACACACCGAGCTGACACACACACTCTAAGAGGCTGAGGGGACCATCACTGCCAGTGTCAGGGTCCATAAGGACACCGACCGTAAAACATGTGTGTGTGTGTGTGTGTGTGTGTGTGTGTGTGTGTGTGTGTGTGTGTGTGTGTGTGTGTGTGTGTGTGTGTGTGTGTGTGTGTGTGTGTGTGTGTGTCTCAGCTTTGGGGCAGGAGAAGATCAGGATGAATAATAATTGTCACATTTTTATATTTTTATTTTATTTCACCAGGTAAAGTAGTTGAGAACAAGTTCTCATTACAACTGCGACCTGGCCAAGATAAAGCATGGCAGTAAGACACAAACAACACAGAGTTACACATGGAATAAACAAAAGTACAGTCAATAATACAATAGAAAAGTCTATATACAGTGTGTGCAAATGTAGTAAGATTAGGGAGGTAAGGCAATAAATAGGCCGTAGTGGCAAAATAATTACAATTTAGCAATTAAACACTAGAGTGATAGATGTGCAGAAGATGAATGTGCAAGTAGTGATACTGATGTGCAAAAGCGTAAAAAAATCAATAACAATATGGGGATGAGGTAGTTGGGTGGGCTATTTACAGATGGCTGTGTACAGGTGCAAGTATCGTTAAGCTGCTCAGACAGCTGATGCTTAAAGTTAGTGAGACTCCAGCTTCAGAGATTTTTGCAATTCGTTCCAGTCATAGGCAGCAGAGAACAGGAAAGAAAGGTGGCCAAAGGAAGTGTTGGCTTTGGGGATGACCAGTGAAATATACCTGCTGGAGCGCGTGCTACGGGTGGGTGCTGCTATGGTGACCAGTGAGCTTAGATAAGACGGAGCTTTACCTAGCAAAGACTTATAGATGACCTGGAGCCAGTGGGTTGTTCGACGAATATGAAGCGAGGGCCAGCCAACGAGAGCAAACAGGTCGCAGTGGTGGGTAGTATATGGGGCACTGTGATAGACTGCATCCAATATTTTTGTAAATTACATCGCCGAAGTCAAGGATCGGTAGGATAGTCAGCTTTACAAGGGTATGTTTGGCAGCATGAGTGAAGGATGCTTTGTTGTGAAATAGGAAGCAGATTCTAGATTTAATTTTGGATTGGAGATGCTTAATGTGAGTCTGGAAGGAGAGTTTACAGTCTAACCAGACACCTAGTAGTTGTCCACATATTCTAAGTCAGAACCGTCCGGTGTAGTGATGCTGGACGGGAGGGCGGGTTCAGGCAGAGATCGGTTGAAAAGGATGCATTTAGTTTTACTTGCATTTAAGAGCAGTTGGAGGCCACGGAAGGAGTATTGTATGGCATTGAAGCTTGTATAGAGGTTTGTTAACACAGTGTCCAACGAAGGGCCAGAAGTATACAGAAGGGTATCGTCTCCGGAGAGGTGGATCAGAGAATCACCAGCAGCAATAGTGACATCATTGATGTATACAGAGAAAAGAGTCGGCCCGAGAATTGAACCCTGTGGCACCCCCATAGAGACTGCCAGAGGTCCGGACAACAGGCCCTCCGATTTGACACACTGAACTCTATTTGAGAAGTAGTTGGTGAACCAGGCGAGGCAGTCATTTGAGAAACCAAGGTTGTTGAGTCTGCCGATAAGAATGCGGTGATTGACAGAGTCGAAAGCCTTGGCCAGGTCGATGAATACAGCTGCACAGTATTGTCTTTTATCAACGGTGGTTATGATATCGTTTAGGACCTTGAGTGTGGCTGAGATGCACCCGTGACCAGCTCGGAAACGAGATTGCATAGCGGAGAAGGTAAAATGGGATTCGAAATGGTCGGTGATCTGTTAACTTGGCTTTCTAAGACTTTAGAAAGGCAGGGTAGGATAGATATAGGTCTGTAACATTACAAAAGCTGTTTCCAAGTAGTCCAGCTCATTAGAGAGGAATCATCTCAGCCACTTGGTAACCGCTCCTGCTACATCTCTGGGTCTGTGGAGAGGGGGATGGATGGAGGAGAGAGGGAGAGAGTCATAGTGAGAGAAAAAGGAAAGAGAGGAATAGAGAGGGCTAAATGGAGAAAGGGATCGAGAGGTGGAGAGAGCGGGTTTAAAACAGAGAGTGACAGAGAGAGTGACAGAGGAGGGAAAGAGAGGGAGGAGAAGGGAAGCCTTTGAAGGGGCCGTAGCGTGTGGGCGGCACATTTAGCTTGGCCCGGTAATTGTGTCCCTGGAGTCGAATCCCTGGACGAACCAACCGACGTCTGGATGTGATCAGAGGAGGGGGGAGTGTGTATGACAGGCCTAACTGGACCAGGCCAGGACACGTAACTACAGAGAGAGAGAGAGAAAGAGAGAGAGAGAGAGAGAGAGAGAGAGAAAGAGAGAGAGAGAGAGAGAGAGTGTGTGTGTGTGTGTGTGTGTGTGTGTTTGTGTGTGGTACTTTATACCTATTCATGCATGCTGTCTAGTGACCAATCCATCCCTTGAGATACTCTGAATAAGTTGAACAAAACCATGCCACTGTTCCTTAGTTAGTTAACCCCAGGACATCAGCATAACGTTCCTTGTGAAATACCAGTGTGATATCTTTCTGCTCCAGAACGACCAGGTCTCTGCTGGACCACACAAACACACTCCACCCAGACAGAACACACACACACACACACACACACACACACACACACACACACACACACACACACACACACACACACACACACACACACACACACACACACACACACACACACACACACACACACACACACACACACACACTCAAACCAAGTTACAGTGCCAAAGAGAGTGACAGAGTAAGAGAGGGGAAAATCAAGCGTTGGCGGTCCATGTGGCTCAGTGTCGATTGACAGATATAATTACAGGAGCCCTCTGTAAGTCCTCTCCCCCTCTCCCCCTCTCTCTCACCCCCCATCCTCTCCTTACTCCTCCTCACTCTCCTCACCCCACATCCCTCCTCTCCTCACCCCCCATCCTCTCCACACTCCTCCTCCCTCCCTCTCCACACTCCTCCTCCCTCCCTCTCCTTACCACTCCTCCCCCCTCTCCTCACCCCTCCTCCCTCCCTCTCCTCACCCCTCCCTCCTCTCCACACCTCCATCCCTCTAATCAACCCTCCTCCCTCCTCACCCCTCCTCCCTCCCTCTCCTCACCCCTCCTCCCTCCTCTCCTCCTCACTCCTCCCTCCTCTCCTCTCCTCACCCTTCCTCCCTCTCTCCCTCTCCTCACCCCTCCTCCCTCCCTCTCCTCACCCCTCCTCCCTCCCTCCCCCTCCCTCCCTCCCTCCCTCCTCACCCCTCCTCCCCCTCCCTCCCTCCCTCTCTCCTCACCCCTCCTCCCTCCCCCTTCTCTCCTCACCCCCCCCTCACCCCTCCTCCCTCCTCTCCTCACACCTCCTCCCTCCTCTCCTCACCCCTCCTGCCTCCCTCCCTCCCTCTCCTCACCCCTCCTCCCTCCCTCCCTCCCTCCTCCTCCCTCTCCTCACCCCTCCTCCTCCCTCCTCTCCCTCACCCCTCCTCCTCCCTCCCTCCCTCCCTCCCTCCCTCTCCTCACCCCCCTCCCTCCCTCTCCTCACCCCTCCTCCCTCCCTCCCTCTCCCCTCACCACTCCCCCCTCCTCTCCACAACCCTCCTCCCTCCCTCTCCTCACCCCTCCTCCCTCCTCTCCTCACCCCTCCTCCCTCCTCTCCTCCTCCCTCCTCCCTCCTCTCCTCACCCCTCCTCTCCTCACCCCTCCTCCCTCCTCTCCCTCACCCCTCCTCCCTCCTCACCCCTCCTCCCTCCCTCCCTCCCTCTCCCTCACCCCTCCTCCCTCCTCTCCACACCCCTCCTCCCTCCTCTCCTCCCCCCCCTTCTCCCTCCTCTCCTCACCCCTCCTCCCTCCCTCTCCTCTCCCTCACCCCCCTCCTCTCCTCACCCCCTCCTCCCTCCTCTCCTCACCCCTCCTCCCTCCCTCCTCTCCTCACCCTCCTGCCTCCTCACCCCTCCTCCCTCCCTCCCTCTCCTCACCCCTCCTCCCTCCTCCCTCCCTCCCTCCCTCTCCTCACCCTTCCTCCCTCCTCTCCACACCCCTCCTCCCTCCTTCATCTCACCACTCCTCCCTCCTCTCCTCCCCCCACCTCCCTCCCTCCTCACCCCTCTTCCCTTCCTCCCTCTCTCCCTCTCCTCACCCCTCCTCCCTCCCTCTCCTCACCCCTCCTCCCTCCCTCCCTCCCTCCCTCTCCCCCCCCTCCCTCCCTCCCTCCCTCCTCTCCTCACCCCTCCTCCCTCCCCCCTTCTCTCCTCACCCCTCCTCACCCCTCCTCCCTCCTCTCCTCACACCTCCTCCCTCCTCTCCTCACCCCTCCTGCCTCCCTCCCTCCCTCTCCTCACCCCTCCTCCCTCCTCCCTCCCTCCTCTCCTCTCCTCACCCCTCCTCCCTCCCTCTCCTCACCCCTCCTCCCTCCTCCCTCCTCCCTCCTACCTCCTCTCCTCATCTCCTCCTCCCTCCTCTCCTCACCCCTGCTCCCTCCCTCTCCTCACCCCTCCTCCCTCCCTCTCCTCACCCTTCCTCCCTCCTCCCTCCTCCCTCCTCCCTCCTCCCTCATCTCCTCCTCCCTCCCTCCTCCTCACCCCTCCTCCCTCCCTCTCCTCACCCCTCCTCCCTCCTCCCTCCTCCCTCCTCCCTCCTACCTCCTCTCCCTCATCTCCTCCTCACCCCTCCCCTCCCTCCCTCTCTCCTCACCCCTCCTCCCTCCTCCCTCCTCCCTCATCTCCTCCTCCCTCCTCTCCTCCTCCCTCCTCCCCCTCCTCTCCTCACCCCTCCTCCCTCCCTCTCCTAACCCCTCTCCTCCCTCCCTCCCTCCCTCTCCTCACCCCTCCTCCCTCCCTCCCTCCCTCCTCTGCTCCCCCTCCTCCCTCCCCCTCCTCTCCTCACCCCTCCTCCCTCCCTCCCTCTCCCCACCCCTCCTCCCTCCTCCCTCCCTCCTCTCCTCTCCTCACCCCTCCTCCCTCCCTCTCCCTCACCCCTCCTCCCTCCTCCCTCCTCCCTCCTACCTCCTCTCCTCATCTCCTCCTCCCCTCCTCTCCTCACCCCTGCTCCCTCCCTCTCCCTCACCCCTCCTCCCTCCCTCTCCTCACCCCTCCTCCCTCCTCCCTCCTCCCTCCTCCCTCCTCCCTCATCTCCTCCTCCCTCCTCTCCTCACCCCTCCTCCCTCCCTCTCCTCACCCCTCCTCCCTCCTCCCTCCTCCCTCCTCCCTCCTACCTCCTCTCCTCATCTCCTCCTCCCTCCTCTCCTCACCCCTCCTCCCTCCCTCTCCTCACCCCTCCTCCCTCCTCCCTCCTCCCTCCTCCCTCATCTCCTCCTCCCTCCTCTCCTCCTCCCTCCTCCCTCCTCTCCTCACCCCTCCTCCCTCCCTCTCCTAACCCCTCCTCCCTCCCTCCCTCCTCTCATTTACATTTACATTTAAGTCATTTAGCAGACGCTCTTATCCAGAGCGACTTACAAATTGGTGAATTCACCTTCTGACATCCAGTGGAACAGCCACTTTACAATCTCCTCACCCCTCCTCCCTCCCTCCCTCCTCTGCTCCCCCCTCCTCCCTCCCCCTCCTCTCCTCACCCCTCCTCCCTCCCTCTCCTCACCCCTCCTCCCTCCTCCCTCCCTCCTCTCCTCTCCTCACCCCTCCTCCCTCCCTCTCCTCACCCCTCCTCCTCCCTCCTCCCTCCTCCCTCCTCCCTCCTCCCTCCTCCCTCCTCCCTCCTCCCTCCTACCTCCTCTCCTCATCTCCTCCTCCCTCCTCTCCTCACCCCTGCTCCCTCCCTCTCCTCACCCCTCCTCCCTCCCTCTCCTCACCCCTCCTCCCTCCTCCCTCCTCCCTCCTCCCTCCTCCCTCATCTCCTCCTCCCTCCTCTCCCTCACCCCTCCTCCCTCCCTCCCTCTCCTCACCCCTCCTCCCTCCTCCCTCCTCCCCCCTCCCTCCTCCCCCTCCCTCCTCCCCCTCCCTCCTCCCTCCCTACCTCCTCCTCTCCTCATCTCCTCCTCCCTCCTCTCCCTCACCCCTCCTCCCTCCCTCTCCTCACCCCTCCCTCCTCCCTCCTCCCTCCTCCCTCATCTCCTCCTCCCTCCTCTCCTCCCTCCCTCCCCCTCCTCTCCTCACCCCTCCTCCCTCCCTCTCCTAACCCCTCCCCTCCCTCCCTCCCTCCTCTCCTCACCCCTCCTCCCCCCCCTCCCTCCTCTGCTCCCCTCCTCCCTCCCCCCTCCTCTCCTCACCCCTCCTCTCCTCACCCCTCCTCCCTCCTCTCCTCACCCCTCCTCCCTCCTCACCCCTCCTCCCTCCCTCCCTCCTCCCTCTCCTCACCCCTCCTCCCTCCCTCTCCTCCTCCCTCCCTCCCCCCCCTCTCCTCACCCCTCCTCCCTCCCTCTCCTCACCCCTCCTCCCTCCCTCCTCCTCTCCTCACCCCTCCTCCCTCCCTCCCTCCTCTCCTCCTCACCCCTCCTCCCTCCCCCTCCTCTCCTCACCCCTCCTCTCCTCACCCCTCCCTCCCTCCTCTCCTCACCCCTCCTCCCTCCTCACCCCTCCTCCCTCCCTCCCTCCCTCCCTCACCCCCCCTCCTCCCTCCCTCCTCCCTCCCTCTCCTCACCCCTCCTCCCTCCTCTCCCTCACCCCTCCTCCCTCCCTCTCCTCACCCCTCCTCCCTCCCTCCCTCCCTCTCCCTCACCCCTCCTCCCTCCTCTCCACACCCCTCCTCCCTCCCTCTCCTCACCCCTCCTCCCTCCTCTCCACACCCCTCCTCCCTCCTCTCCTCCCCCCTTCTCCCTCCTCTCCTCACCCTCCTCCCTCCCTCTCCTCTCCTCACCCCCTCCTCTCCCTCACCCCTCCTCCCTCCTCTCCTCACCCCTCCTCCCTCCTCCTCCTCACCCCCTCCTCCCTCCCTCACCCCTCCTCCCTCCCTCCTCCCTCCCTCACCCCTCCTCCCTCCCTCTCCTCTCACCCCCTCCCTCCCTCCCTCTCCCTCACCACTCCCCACCTCCTCTCCACACCCCTCCTCCCTCCTCTCCTCACCCCTCCTCCCTCCCTCCCTCCCTCTCCTCCCCCCACCTCCCTCCTCTCCCTCCCCCCTCCTCCCTCCCTCTACTCACCCCTCCTCCCTCCCTCTCCTCACCCCCTCCCCCCTCCTCTCCACACCCCTCCTCCATCCCTCTCCTCACCCCTCCTCCCTCCTCTCCTCCCCTCACTCCTCCCTCCTCTCCTCTCCTCACCCTTCCTCCCTCCCTCTCCTCACCCCCTCCTCCCTCCCTCCTCTCTCACCCCCTCCTCCCTCCCCCTTCTCTCCTCACCCCTCCTCACCCCTCAGCAGCACTCACTGACAAAAAGTGGTTTTCTGACTGAAAGCTTTCCAAACAAGCTGCGCTGGTCCATTTGGCCGCGCTCCAAGGCAGAGCAACGCGCCGCAGTCCCACTCGGCTACAATAGACAGATGAAGAGAGAGAGATCGGGGCAGATGGAAGGGAGGGGAGAGAGAGGGTCTGGCCTGCATTAGGGTCACTGTGTGTGTAAGGGGTGTGTGTGATAAGACATCGAAATAGAGGCAGGGGAGAGAGAGAGAGAGAGAGAGAGAGAGAGAGAGAGAGAGAGAGAGAGAGAGAGAGAGAGAACATACAAGCAAACAGAGGAGAAAGAGAAAAACAGGTCTGAAAAGTGCCCTCCAAGACTGCCAGGCCATGGTTATGACCCAGACCCAAACCACGGAGCTCTGTAACCCAAACCACACACACACACATACACTCATACACACACACACTCTCAAAAACACATTCTCACACACACACCATGCTACATAAACAGTGAGAACACTGTGTTAAACTAAGCTGAGAGATCAGGAGACCACGTGACCTAAGACCCTCCTACAGCCTAATCTCTGACAGTACACATACAACCTGTTAATGAACAGTCCTGAGCAACACCTCACACAGACACACACATGCAGATATGTACACACACATGTGCACACATGCACAGATAAACGGACAGACAGGCAGACAGACAGACAGACAGACAGGCAGACAGGCAGACAGGCAGACAGACAGACAGACAGACAGACAGACAGACAGACAGACAGACAGACAGACAGACAGACAGACAGACAGACAGACAGACAGACAGACAGACAGACAGACAGACACTGACTCGGAGAGTTAGAGTGTGTGGGCAGTAATATAGGGGCCAGGCTAGTTAGGTGTTTGTACAGAAGAGAGAACAGAACAGACAGACATAGATTGAAGGTCAAACGGTGAAGGGAGTGTTCTCCAAACTCGGTCCGATGCACATTTTGGTTTCCTCCCTGGTTTTTGTACCCTGCACTACAAAGCTGACGCAAATAACCAACTAATCATCAAGGTTTGATGACATGAGTCAGCGTTTATGTCAACCAAAACATGCACCCAGGGGGCCCCGGGAAAGAGTTTGGGAAACTCTGGGTGTACAATGTGTTCTATATGTACTGTATGTGTAGGGGTGTGTGTGTTTGCATCTGTGTGTGTCTGTGTTTGTGCGGGGTGTGTGTACGTGTTGTTGAACCGTTATACTGATGCAGGTGTCCACTCTTCCAATAATAGGAACCAGGTCTGTTTCAACATGACACCCTGTCTGTAACCAAGTGTGACCTGTGGACAGATGCAAAACAAACACACACACACACACACACACACACACACACACACACACACACACACACACACACACACACACACACACACACACACACACACACACACACACACACACACACACACACACACACACACACACCCTAGGCACCTCATGGCCTCAGAGGAACCAGAGGGAGAGCAGTAACAGGACACACACTGTTCACAGACCTCCAGAGAGGAAGGAAGCGGAGACAGGGGCCAGTGGTCACATGGTACACCAACTGGAGCCCTCACAGTATCCACACACTACTGTCTACACATTTAAACTGGAGCTCTCACAGTATCCACACTCTACTGTCATACACACTTAAACTGGAGCCCTCACAGTATCCACACACTACTGTCTTACACACTTAAACTGGAGCTCTCACAGTATCCACACACTACTGTCTTACACACTTAAACTGGAGCCCTCACAGTATCCACACACTACTGTCTTACACACTTAAACTGGAGCTCTCACAGTATCCACACTACTGTCTTACACACTTAAACTGGAGCCCTCACAGTATCCACACACTACTGTCTTACACACTTAAACTGGAGCCCTCACAGTATCCACACTACTGTCTTACACACTTAAACTGGAGCCCTCACAGTATCCACACTCAACTTACACACTTAACTTTGTCCATTCAGTTATCTACTTCCCAAAGTCATTTGTGAAATAATTGGTCCTTAAATCAAATTATTTGTTCCGGTAATGTTTTTGTTAACAATATGACCAAATAAATGTCAGTGAGCATTATAAACCAGCATAATAGCCTATACAGGTATATAATTAACCTTCTGATTACATAGCTTACAAACGGGTAGAAACAGTCAGCTCTGTACTTTACAACCAGCAGGTCTAGGCTGCTGTTCGTAGTTTGTCCTAATGGTTGGTTGTCTGGTATGCTAGCTAGAGCACATAATGTGTGCACACCTACAAACAAACACATATGGACACACACACATACGGACACACACACACACACAATTGCAGAGTAGTCGTGACGTTGACTTGAGGCTGAGCCAAGCTGTTGCTGATATCTGTAAGATATGAGTCAAAGTGTCAACGCTCCAATCAATCATTTCTCAGGCGTCTCAATTCCCTCCTTTGTCTTCCCTCAGTCTTCCTCTCCTCCTTTCCTTTATCTTTATATTACCCCTCAATTAGGTCTTATCTGTAGTGGTAAACTAGGCCCTCTACTTCCTTATCTCAGAGACTTGGCCGACCAAGGGTCTCTGGTGTCAGGAAAGAAAAGGAGAGGCAGAGAGGAGAGAGGAGAGAGGAGAGAGGAGAGAGAAGAGAGAAAGAGAGGAGAGAGAAGAGAGGAGAGAGAGAAGAGAGAAGAGGGGAGAGAAGAGCGAAAGAGAGAAGAGAGAAAGAGAGGCGAGAGAAGAGAGAAAGAGAGAAAGAGAGAAGAGAGGAGAGAGAAGAGAGAAAGAGAGAGAGAGAAAGAGAGAAGAGAGAAGAGAGAAGAGAGAAAGAGAGAAAGAGAGAAAGAGAGAAGAGAGGAGAGAGAAGAGAGAAAGAGAGGCGAGAGAAAGAGAGAAAGAGAGAAGAGAGAAAGAGAGAAGAGAGAAGAGAGGAGAGAGAAGAGAGAAAGAGAGAAAGAGAGAAGAGAGGAGAGAGAAGAGAGAAAGAGAGAAAGAGAGAAGAGAGGAGAGAGAAGAGAGTAGAGAGAAGAGAGAAAGAGAGAAAGAGAGAAAGAGAGAAAGAGAGGAGAGAGAAGAAATAGAGGAGAGAGAAGAGAGAAAGAGAGAAAGAGAGAAAGAGAGGTGAGAGGAGAGAGAAGAGAGGAGAGAGAAGAGAGAAAGAGA
>NC_088215.1:15366327-15368827 GCF_036934945.1 Oncorhynchus masou masou
CCCATCTCACCCCAGCCCTCATCTCTCCCCAGTCCCCATCTCTCCCCAGTCCCCATCTCACCCCAGTCCCCATCTCTCCCCAGTCCCCATCTCACCCCAGCCCTCATCTCTCCCCAGTCCCCATCTCTCCCCAGTCCCCATCTCTCCCCAGCCCTCATCTCTACCTCCAGGACTTAGACTGTTTAGAAAGATTAGGTTAATATGAATATCCAGAAACAGAAAGGGACCCCCAGACTGTGAAAGCTATCAAAGGCATATTTGCATCTAATTCTCCGACCCCCCCGCCCTACCTCACACTCCCTCCGCTATGCCCCCCCCCAGCCAGTCGCCCCAGCCACCCCAGTCCAATTCCCAACCGTTACCCCAGCAAGGCAGTGTGTCCCCCAGACCAGACCAATCCTAGAGGGAATTATTTAGACTTAGCCATGATGAATAATGGATGAATATCTATCTAACCCTCTGGACTTAGATAGACCCACTGACCATGTCTGTCTGTCTGTCTGTCTGTCTGTCTGTCTGTCTGTCTGTCTGTCTGTCTGTCTCTGCCTGCCTGCCTGCCTGCCTGCCTGCCTGTCTGTCTGTCTGTCTGTCTGTCTGTCTGTCTGTCTGTCTGTCTGTCTGTCTGTCTGTCTGTCTGTCTCTGCCTGCCTGCCTGCCTGCCTGCCTGCCTGTCTATCTGTCTGTCTGTCTGTCTGTCTGTCTGTCTGTCTGTCTGTCTCTGCCAGCTTGCCTGCCTGCCTGCCTGCCTGCCTGTCTGTCTGTCTGTCTGTCTGTCTGTCTGTCTGTCTGTCTGTCTGTCTGTCTGTCTGTCTGTCTCTGCCTGCCTGCCTGCCTGCCTGTCTGTCTGTCTGTCTGTGCCTGCCTGTCTGCCTGTCTGTCTGTCTGTCTGTCTGTCTGTCTGTCTGGAGAAGGTACTCTTATACAACAACACAGGACGGGTACAGATCTAGAAGAAACATATATGCTAAATATAACACATATCTATATCTATAGTATATGTAGCTTGTTTGCAATATATTTATCCAAATATAAACATAAACACACAAAGGGAAATATATTGTCAGAGGTCAATACCTTATGTTGTCAGTATATTGTCACAGTGTATGTTGTCATAAACAAGAGGTGAGGTTGGAGTTTCTGGGGAGCGTGGGAGAGTCGCTGAAAAGCAAAAGAGCCACTGTCCTTTATTTTAAAATCTCCTTGTTTTTTACACTTTATCTCTTTCACTCCCTCTGCTTTCCTCTCTCCTCCTCTCTGTCTTGTTTTCAATGGCACACTTAAAGGCATGGAGATGTCAGCCAGTGAGATACACACACAAGGGCACATCTGTGTGTGAGAGGCTAGGCCAGACCATCTGAATGGGACGAGTTCAGCCAATAGGGCTGTCTGTCCTCTCAGGGTCTCGAGGGCCGAGGGCCGAGTCTTTTGTGGCCCTTCCAAGGGCTGGGAGACACTTACACTTACAAACTCACCCCTGATTGGCCGGAAGACGAAATCCAGCAAGGTGCAATTAGCAATTAGGCAAGACGTTTTATTTTGTGAGTGTATGTTTTTGTGTACTCCTTATTGAGGTCTGGCTCGGGTTTCATGCTTTGTTTGTTTGTCCCTTTCAAGGAGCTCCTCCAGAGTAGCCCCACTCCCCTCTCCCCACTATCTTTGAACAGACCCCAGCAGCTGTGCGACTAGGCTACATAAAAACAAGACAAGTTGACCACAATGACTGACAAAGTGCTTTGTGGGTCGAGGCCCATTCAGTTAGGGTTCTGCCAAGCACTAGTGTCTCAGACAGCCCCCATAAAGGCCATAGAACCAGAGAATGGGTTGTCCGATGAGTGTCCCTTGGAAGGGACTCCTGGTTTACGGGGTGAGATAATGGGGAGGCCCGCTAGTTATTTGGGTGAGAGGATGGGGAGGCCCGCTGGTTATTTGGGTGAGAGGATGGGGAGGCCCGCTGGTTATTTGGGTGAGAGGATGGGGAGGCCCGCTAGTTATTTGGGTGAGAGGATGGGGAGGCCCGCTAGTTATTTGGGTGAGAGGATGGGGAGGCCCGCTAGTTATTTGGGTGAGAGGATGGGGAGGCCCGCTGGTTATTTGGGTGAGAGGATGGGGAGGCCCGCTGGTTATTTGGGTGAGAGGATGGGGAGGCCCGCTAGTTATTTGGGTGAGAGGATGGGGAGGCCCGCTGGTTATTTGGGTGAGAGGATGGGGAGGCCCGCTGGTTAGGGGGTGAGAGGATGGGGAGGCCCGCTGGTTAGGGGTTGAGAGGATGGGGAGGCCCGCTGGTTAGGGGGTAAGAGGATGGGGAGGCCCGAGGGTTAGGGGGTGAGAGGATGGGGAGGCCCGAGGGTTAGGGGGTGAGAGGATGGGGAGGCCCGATGGTTAGGGGGTGAGAGGATGGGGAGGCCCGATGGTTAGGGGGTGAGAGGATGGGGAGTCCTGCTGGGTAGGGGGTGAGAGGATGGGGAGGCACACTGGTTAGGGGGTGAGAGGATGGGGAGGC